>NC_135516.1:1636134-1796134 GCF_051989575.1 Stigmatopora nigra
AGCGAGAGAGAGAGCGAGAGAGAGAGCGAGAGAGAGAGAGAGAGAGCGAGAGAGAGAGCGAGAGAGAGAGCGAGAGAGAGAGAGAGAGAGCGAGAGAGAGAGCGAGAGAGAGAGCGAGAGAGAGCGAGTGAGAGAGAGCGAGAGCGAGAGAGAGCGAGAGCGAGAGAGAGCGAGAGCGAGAGAGAGAGAGCGAGAGAGAGCGAGAGAGAGAGAGAGCGAGAGAGAGAGAGAGAGAGAGAGAGAGAGAGAGAGCGAGAGAGAGAGAGAGCGAGAGAGAGAGAGCGAGAGAGAGAGAGAGCGAGAGAGAGAGAGAGAGAGAGAGAGAATTTATTTATTTATTCATATATTTATTAACTTAATTATTACCTATCTATATATGTCAAAAATACCTTTCCTGTATCTGCACTCTCACCCTCTTGCTACAGTGACAGTGAAATTTCATGAATACGGGATGAATTAAGTTATCAAAACCAATCCAATTAATTGTACAAAATGTGACGACGGGGAAACATTTAAACGTAGAAATGGGAAATATTATTGTCAATGATGGTTGCAAGTTCTACAATACTTTAATGAATTGAATACTGGGTTTTGTTGTCATTATTATTATTATTATTATTTATTTTTGCTTATCTACGATGGTGATCTACATTCATTCCAGTACAGTAGCTGGCAGTAATCCACAAAGCGTCGGTCGAAACCGAGCATAAAAACCGAAGAAGAACGTTGTTGTGTTTCTGTATCAACTCTGATTGGATTAAACTGGCGCGTTTAACGTCACGTGCTGTACAATTCGCGCGAAACTGCCTTGTGCAGTGGTCCTTGCTGCTTTGCTTGTGTTTGCCAGAACGTGAGTTCTGTTGTTTCGTATTTTTTTCTTTTATTCGCCAGTTTCGAAACTTTTCAGCATGGATGTTGCCACTGCGACTGCAGAGAATGCCAGGGAGACTGTGAAAGACGAGTTGGCCGACAAATGCCAGAAGTTATTCCAAGCTTTTTTGGAGGAGTAAGTCACTCTTATGATTTTAGGATTTCGGCGCCTTTGCTCACATTATAGTAGTGATACACAATTGGAAAAGATACTTATTGTCCCCAAGTCGAAATCGGCTTAAGATACTTGTGTAGAAATGACGTACTAACTCCGCTTCCTAAATAGAAATGAGTGAAATTTGGCCGAAAGTTTAAACAATAATGATCTTACCCTGATCACTTCAGGACTTAATATACCGATATGCGTTTTCAAATGTACGAATTAAAACGCTGAATAGTTTGTTTGGTCTAACTTAGGATCAAAGCATTTATGTGGTTGCAAGTAGATGTACTAAAATTACTTCAAATGTTAATAAGCTAGGTAAAGCAAAGCGTTCTTCATTGCAAGCGTTGGGAGACTTTTAGCACCGGTGAATCGTAATATAACCCAACCAATTTGTAATGAACTTGGATTACGATGAAGACTCTAAATTTAATCTAACTTTATACTAAACTTAATTTTAATTTTGTTTTACATTTTGAAAAAAAGAAGAAAAAAAAGTGCGCAGTCCTAGTAGTCTCAGTGGCGGGCCGTCAGGGCCTTCAAAGCCTTCTCTGCTGGCCCAGAAATATCTAAATCATATATTATATTTTGTCCATCAATATTTATTCAATATTTTCAAATTGTCTGTTATGTTCCTTTCCCCCTGGTTGCACTGCTTCCAGATGTGTTTTCATATTGAAGCATTTAACCAATCACATTTCAGCCATTATCTGTTGCCAGGGTGCCATTACTGTATTTGTACTATGTTTCATCTTACTGCTACATCCAAAATAGTGGTACTCATCCAATTTCATTTCGATTTTCTACACTCATTTGTCCGTGTTTAGGTTTCAGACCGCCGATGGAGAAGTCAAGTATGTCCGAGAGGCTGAGGAGCTGACCCGGCCTGAGAGGAATACACTGCTGGTTAGTTTTATTGACCTCGAGGTCTTCAACCAGGAACTGGCAACCACCATCCAGGAGGAGTATTACAGGTGTGCCTTCGTTAAATTTGAATTTTGAATAAAAGGCAAATGGGTGTCAAACTAGTAAGTAGGGAACCATTTTTTTCCAAATAATGTCTACATTTAACAGAAGTAGACTTGTATTGTGACTTGCTAATTTCAGTTGTTGAAACGTGTGTACAATGGTACCTCGACATACAATGTTAATCCGTGCCGTTACTGAGTTCGTATTTCGAGCTTCTCGTAACTCGAGTGAACGTTTCCCATTGAAATGAACTAAAATCAAATTGATTTGTTCCAACACTCGGAAAAAACACCAAAAACAGGATATTGGATTGGAAAAACATTTTTATTTGTTCTAATTCGCCATATATTGACAAAGTAACAAATAACGAGTGGTTTAATAGTCCTAAAACGTGTTTAATAAAACCATAAAATTAGACCTGGGGATATACAGATGGACATACACGTACGTAGAAGGAGGCGAGAGGGGTTATCGGGTGGACTTTGTCCATAGCAACGCACTCGTAACCGAACAAACAAATTTAAATTTACTTTACACAAAACTGAATTCTAATTTTGTTATATTTTTTTTACCTTTATTCTACGGGTTGACTCCACCCAGACGTTCAGCCGGACGGAGTCTTCAAAACGAACGCATCAAGAGTTTGTTTTTGCCTTCCCTTCAAAATATTTAGAAAATGACGCGCATAAATTCCACCGCGGCTTTCGAATTGGAACTTGCTGCTTCCCCGTGTCTAATAACCGAGTGTATTCCAGATCTTTTTTTTAAATTTTTCGAACCAGCCATGACTCGCTTTCAAGGGTTCTGAAGGTGTGGAAGGCTCCTCCCCCTTTTCAGGTTCTTTCTTTGTTATTAAATACATGTAAATTCCGCTGGCTTTTTCCACATATAGTTGACTCGGTCACGCTATCTCCTGCTAACTGTTTATCTTTTATCCGCAATAAAAGAAGGCTCTCCATCTCGTCAAGAATGTCACTGCGCCGGCGGAAAAGCAAGCTCGGTCACACAGACACCATTCTCCTATTTTTCAATTATTTTGCGATTAATGTTGTTTGTGAACATTAGCCTTTTCTTTGCACAACTATGTTCAATTTGTATGTAGTATTATGCATGACTAACGGTGGTAAAAAAACGGGGAAATGCAAAGCTCCGTCCCATGCTCGTAGATATATTTTATACTCGAAGGAGATGCGGCAAAAAAGACAGTGCCATGGCCACCTGGCTTTCTCGCATCTCAAATTTTTCTTGTATCTAGGGCAAATCATTTGATCGGAATTTTCCTCGTATCTCGAGCATCTCGTAGGTAGGGCTGCTCGTATGTCGAATTACCACTGTATTGTATTTCTCACCAGTATACATAAACAATAGCAGGAGAACAAAACAAATTGTCAATGAGTACAGTAAACCCTCGAATATCGCAGAGAATCTAGACCAGACGTATACAACGTGCTTGCATCTCCAGAGGAGAAGTGCGTTCACTTCCTGTGTCTCCATTTTAACTGCATGATGGACCCCATTAACATTAAAATGGTTCCTAACAGCTGAATTATGTAGAAAACAACGCCAAAGTGTAGATGAATTTATGCCGCAATTGCATGCTACTCATTTAGTATGTCAAGGAACATCAGTATATTATGATTATTTTTTACATATGCCTCAGAAAAAAAAGCTGCAATGTAGTGAAGCTGCGAAGTGAAGAAGGATCACAGTAAATTGCTTGATTTAAATTAAAAAAACAGGTTAATGGGAGTTTTAGTCCAAATTCTCCTGCACAGTCCAGACCTTGAAGGGAAGCCCCCTTTCAGCGAGGTGCAGCCTTGCGTTTGGGATGAAACAGTTTAAGAACCAGCCCTTTTGTGAGGGCTTTTGAGATCCAGGCTTTCCGGTTGCTCATCCAGTATACAGGCAGTAAGGGTTTGTTCTTGTTCTTTTAAGCAAGGGTACGCGGAGCTGCCCACCTCTCCGGAATTTCTGGAGTTTACTCCGGACAACCAACTCAAACGCCGGAACTCTAAACTCCGGAAATCCCCCAAAATTGTCACTTAAAAGTACCAAATTTACAATTTGATTGGCTAGAAATTCACACCATTGCTATGGCTTCCACTATCTTGATTCAAGTGCACTGTAAACCGGATGAATTCGGTAAGAAGTGTATTGTGATTAATCCAAAATCCAGTCCAAAAAAACCCCTCAATGTACTGACGCCACGAATGTTGAAGCCGCGAAGTGGTGAATGATGACAGTAGTGTTTTTCCCTTGTCTACAGAGTGTACCCCTTCCTCTGTCGGGCCGTCCGCAACTTTGCAAGGGAACATGGGAATGTCCCTCTCACAAAAGAATTCTACCTATCCCTTGAAGATTTGCCTGCTAGAAACAAGTAAGATTCAGATAAATAACACTTACTTGTTGCAGTTTTTTTTATGAAGAACCTTAAATACAGCTTAAATACAAATTCAAATTTATAGTATATTGTTATAAAAAAACAATCAGCTGTATGTATATGTATGTATATGTATGTATATGTATGTATATGTATGTATATGTATGTATATGTATGTATATGTATGTATATGTATGTATGTGTATGTATGTGTATGTATGTGTATGTATGTGTATGTATATGTATGTGTGTATGTATGTATGTGTGAATGTTTGTGTATATGCATGTGTATATGCATGTGTATATGCATGTGTATATGCATGTGTATATGTATGTATGTGTGTGTATATGTGTGTATATGTATGTATGCATGCATGTGTATATGCACGTGTATGTATGTAAATGCATTACATTGAGAAAACATATTTTCTAGTTTTTTTGTCATAACATGAATTTCACTCTCTCTACCCGTATTTTATATGGTGTACTGTATACAAGGGGGGTAAAAAAACTAACAAAAAAAATTAAATTCAAATTAAGCATTTTTGAAGGGGCATCCCTACTTCGCGGAAATTCTCTTATCGCGGGTGGTCCCGGTCCCCATTAGCCGCGATAACCGAGGGAACACTGTATATGTTCACAGTACAACTGCTTCAAAATATTTTTGGCACTTGGCGTGAAATTTAGAAAATTTATCAAAGTTCCTTTCGACTTCAGGATTCGTGAGTTGTCATCCATGCGCATCGGCACCCTGGTGAGGATCAGTGGCCAAGTTGTGAGGACACACCCGGTCCACCCTGAACTGGTGAGTCATCTATTCTAATACTTTATGGTGACTTGCTCCGATTTTGGTCCTTACCATCTATGTTTTTAGGTGAGCGGCACTTTCCTGTGCATGGACTGTCAGGCGGTAATCAAGGATGTCCCTCAGCAATTCAAGTACTCACCGCCAACCATCTGTCGCAACCCAGTCTGCAATAACCGCTCGCGCTTCCACCTCGACACGCATAAGTCCAAATTTATTGACTTCCAAAAGGTAACTTTGAGTTCTTCATGAATTTTTGCAAAAGATCACGGTTGTTTGATGATCTTCTGCCACGTTCAGGTGCGCATCCAGGAAACGCAGGCTGAGCTACCCCGTGGTTCCATCCCACGCTACCTGGAGATAGTTCTTAGAGCTGAAGCAGTGGAGACTGCTCAGGCTGGAGATCGATGTGACTTTATTGGCACACTTGTCGTGGTGCCGGATGTCTCACAGCTAAGCACTCCTGGCAAGAGTCAACATTTTCTGTTCATTTTAATTTGGGATATTTTACTTTTTTTAATTTTTTTATTTCAATTTTACTCATTTCATTCCCAGGTCTGAGAGCAGAGACTAGTACCAGGGTAGGCGGACCTCAGCGCTCCGAGTCTGAAGGTCTGAGGGGTTTGAAAGCTCTGGGAGTCCGAGAGCTGTCCTACCGATTAGCCTTTTTGGCCTGTCATGTAGCTCCCACCAACCCACGGGTAAGAATGAAAAACGATGCGATAACACCAAAATATATTGGTCCTTTTTACATTGGACGGACATGGAAATTTAAATAATCAGTGCATACAAACAGAGGATCAAATGACCATACACAATTACAAAACCCACAAAAAGGCTAATTCAAGTTAAAATTCACACCTCAGCGTTTTGATATATACATTTAGACTCACTCGGAGTAAACAAAAAAACTGTTCACAAACTATACACTTCATGATTTTAAATACAATTCCTTGGGCCGCACCCCGACTTTAAAACAAAATTAATTTATTGTGTATCTTTGAAATTTCAACACTTAAAGTACAATCACTCTGAATTCCTTAAATAACATTGTTACGATTTTGCTAATAAATCACTATTGATAAAAGTATACATGCACAAAAGGAGTCCAACAGAAAAAAAAGATTATTAAAGCAGTGCTAGCGGTCGAGTCCGTGCCACAGTGGTGTGTAAGTGTGACACTTCCCTTGGTGGGTGTGGCGACGCTAGAGGTCGTCTCTGCGCCACAGTGATGTGGTAATTGAGGTGTTTCTCCTTATGCTGCGCATTACAACAGCTAGTCCCATGTTCATGACATTGTAGGCATGGCTGAATGGCTCCAAGACAGAAGCAGCAGAAAGATGCCAGGCTAACGGAACAAAGAAAGTTGCAAAAACACCAAAGAAAAAAGTACAAAGCACAAACCAAAGTAAAAAGGGATGTATTAAGAAATTTTAAAATGTAGTCAAAAAAGAGGGCTGTAAACACGAATAACAAATGAGTGAACAGAGCTACTGTGGAGAAAAGACATTTGACTTCCGTGTGCTTGCAGCGCTTTTAACCCTCAAAAACACTCCATACTTAAAGAAACAGCATATCAGAGTTATACAGAGGTAATGCCTGGCGTGAATGACAACACAATGCGGATGTGAACGCTTGGAAAATGGACTGAAGCCATGGATTGAACACAATTTAACAGCTTTGCTAACGGATTGTGGACAGATTGCTAATTGATGGGTAACATTGTAGTTCGGACAGGTAGCGTCGCATGAGTTCCGTGACAATTTAGAATGAATTGTTGATATAACAGCGAGGAGAATCAAAGGCTTGGGAGTGATTAATGTTACAATGGCTTGTGGATGACTGGGCTCAGGTATCGTCCTGTACTGTTTGAGCTTTTGCCAAATATGGAATCAAGTTCCCTGGAATACACAACTCTGACTGACAGTGGAGCCTAGCATGTAGGAACTCTTTATATCAGAGTATACCTTAGACCTCAATAATGCATTATCCAACTATCTTAAAAAAATACGCTAGTGCCAAGCCTAACATACGCTAGTCCGAAGCCTAACATACCCTAGTGCCAAGCCTAACATACACTAGGAGCGAGCATAACATACGCTAGCGGCTAGCATAACATACTCGAGCCTATTGTCCTGCTAGCGCCTTATCGGATGAGGCGTCCAATGTATTGATAAAAAACTGAAAATATACCCGCAAATGAGACTGCACCCAATCACGTGTTTTATAGGTGTGAAAATACAGTACATCAATTTGAACATGTTGGTTGAGTTTCAATTAAAAGATTCTGTCTTTATGCCACCGGAGCAATTCAATGCCGTCTCTTTGCAGTTCGGCGGCAGGGAGCTGCGAGACGAAGAGCAGACAGCCGAGAGCATTAAGAGCCAGATGACTGAACCAGAGTGGGAGAAGGTGTTTGAGATGAGTCAAGACAAGAACTTGTACCATAACCTGTGCACCAGCCTTTTCCCCACCATCCATGGTCAGTGCAGCAGTCTATGCCAATCAGGCATCAAATTCATGTTGTTAAATAAGAGTTAATTACCGTATTTTCTGGACTATAAGTCAAACCTGAGTATAAGTCTCACCAGCCAAAAAATACATAATTAAGAATGAAAAACATCACATTTTTGGGGGAAATGTATTTGATAAAATCCAACACCAAAAATAAGGCGCACATAAAAGTCTTACATTTTATCCAAAATAGACAGGGCGCCTTATAATCCAGTGCGCTTTATATACGGACCAAAACAAATTATCGCGATAAAATACAAGAAATCAGTCGATAGGACAACTACGGCAAGCAGTCCTCGACTCTACGATTTTCCCGTAGACAAAGTACTGCACAGTGAATGCTAGGATATGTAGTAGTTCTTTAGTCAATACACCCAATGGATTGTGGCCTGGCGATCGGCATCAACACTAGCTAGCTACTATTTGCGTATGGATGTTGGCCGCCTGGACGAATGTATTAAACTCAGCAGGAAAATGAGGACTTAGCGTGCGGGTGTAGCGTGCATTTGGTGCACGTAGCACCAAACTAGTGTGTTCGCTGTTGTAGTATATTGATACTATTAGTGCAAAGTTATCACAGCCGTCAACCTGGGTGTATTGACAAAAGGACTATATATCCCAGCAGTCACTGCGCACCGGAGATAGCGTCTGGGGTTGCTTTTTTTTGTTTTCCTCATTTCAGTAAGAGTAACCTCTGCTTTTCGCCATTCACTTACAAGTTTCACGCTAACTTCAAACTTTTTTTCTGCTGCCCGATTTCCGTTTTTGGCTGCATATTTTACTATTTGCAGCTTCTAATCTGCAGAATATGATTTTCTTTTCGGCAATGTTGAAATTTTCAACAAAGGCCTAGAGCACCCTCTTCCGGTTTAGTGTTAAATAATGTGATATAATAATAATAATAATAATAATAATAATAATAATAATAATAATAATAATAATAATAATAATAATAATAATAATAATAATAATAATAATAATAATAATAATAATAATAATAATAATAATAATAATAATAATAATAATAATAATAATAATAATAATAATAATAATAATAATAATAATAATAATAATAATAATAATAATAATAATAATAATAATAATAATAATAATAATAATAATAATAATAATAATAATAATAATAATAATGATATAATAATGTGTTAATAATTTCACACAAGTCGCACCAGAGTATAAATCACGCCCCCAGCCAAACTGAAAAAAACTGCGATTTATGATCCGAAAAATACGCCAGATCTTTTTCTGATTGTGATCATCCAGGTAATGATGAGGTGAAGCGCGGTATCCTGCTGATGCTGTTTGGGGGAGTCCCAAAGACCACGGTGGAGGGGACATCGCTGAGAGGAGACATCAATGTCTGTATTGTCGGGGACCCCAGTACTGCAAAGAGCCAGTTCCTCAAGTAGGCGCTCAAAGGAACCCAGTTCAAATTGTCGCAAATACAGTGGTACCTCGAGATATACAAGCTTAATGTGTTCTGGGACTGAGCTCGTATGCTGATTTTCCCGTAACTCAAACAAACGTTTTCCATTGAAATGAACTAAAAACGAATTAATTTGTTCCAACCCTCTGGGGGAAAAAAAACACCAAAAACAGAATATTAAATAGGATTTTTTTTCATTTGTTCTAATTTGCCATCTGTTAGCAAAGTAACAAATAAATAGTGGTTTAATAGTTTTAAAATGTTTTTATTAATACTAAAATTAGACAGATTTCGCAGAAGGGAGTGACAGAGAGGGGGGAGACCCTTTGCACGGCAACGCGCTCGTAACATAACAAAAACATTTTTAAATGGACTTGGATTACTATACAGACCCACTCAAAAAACATTTAATATAACCTTACTCTAAAATTCTAATTTAGTTTTAAATTTTGATACCTTTCTTCTCTCGGGTTGGCTTTATTTGCCCTGCCTCCAACCTACCGATGGTAGTTTGCTTTGTATTCCCTTCAAAATATTCCGAAAATGATGCACACAAATTTCCTCACAATAGGATAACATACGAACACTTGCCAATGAGTAGTAGTATATACGCCATTCGCACTGACTAATGAGAAAAAACACTGAAAAAATGAAACGCTCCGCTCAGAGCTCGTAGAAACATACACGAGGGAGCTGCGAGGAGAAAGACAGTGCCCTTGATATTCTTATGAGCAACCTCTCGCATCCGCTGTCTGCTCGGAAATCAAATTTGTCTCATATTTCAAGATAAATAATTGCTCAAGATCTCAAATTGCTCGTATGTCGGGGCACTCGTATGTCGAGGTACCACAGTAGTGTGTTTGCCTTTTTAAAATAGCAATTGTCATAGGCACGTGGAGGAGTTCAGTCCCAGAGCTGTGTACACAAGTGGGAAAGCGAGCACCGCCGCAGGTCTAACTGCTGCGGTAGTCAGAGATGAAGAATCCCATGAATTTGTTATAGAGGCTGGAGCATTGATGCTGGCTGATAATGTGAGTTTGTCTTTTTTTCTAAATCACGCTGAACCTCTGGGTTTATTTATTTGCAGCGGAAAATGTTTTTGTAAATTAAGTGCTATTATGTCATTGGTTTAAGTTAGAATTTGCATTTCAGGGTGTCTGCTGCATTGACGAGTTTGACAAGATGGACCTCAAGGACCAGGTGGCCATCCACGAGGCCATGGAGCAGCAGACCATCAGCATAACAAAGGCTGGAGTCAAGGTTAGAGTCTAGATTGAAATTATTGGAAAATATTTCAAAAGTAATGTTTACATAAGATTTTAACTTGATCGTTACACGTGGAGTATTGTACCGAAATGTCAACTTCTGTTCATTATAATACCTGCACACAGCACCTCAGTACTGATTTTGAAATGATGCCACAAAGACAGTTTGTGGTGTCATCGGCAAAGTTGATGATGGAGTTAGACTGGTGGGTTGCTGTACAGTCGTATGTGTACAGGGAGTACAGAAGAGGACTCGGTACACAGCCTTGAGGGGAGCCAGTGCTCAGTGTAATTCAGGAAGAGAGGTGGGGACCAAGTCTAACCATTTGTGGTCGGTTGGTTAAGAAGTTCTTTATCCAGCAGCAGATGGAAGATGATAGTCACAGGAGGGAGAGTTTGTCAGTCAGAATGGGGTATTATAGTGTTGATGGCTGAGGTATAGTCAATGAAAAGCATTCTGTTGGGTTTATTCTGTATTACTATTATACATATATTTGTAGTAATTCCTTTCTTTGTTAAATCATTAAATCATTTCTATTGTTCGGCTCGAGGTCATAGACAGCCGCCTGGTCCACTCTCACGTGGACTTCCTATCCGAGGATTGTTTATTCTACATCTCACCCAGTATCAGGCTCTGAGAGCTGTTGATCGGGAGGCAGCAATGGAGCCAGGGTCACTGGCCAATAACAAAGATGTTATTTCTGCCACTTCCATAACACTCGTGACGCACTTCGGGCTTCTTTATGTAATTATTATATGATTGTTAGGTCAAATGAAGGCGTGATTGTTTTTATCCAAATGCCTTAAAGCCGTACGCGAAATACTGTTCGAGAGGATACTTTTGAAGACATCCTCCCTTAAGGTTCTTATCTTTGATCCCATCTATTTAATTCAATGTCAATAATTGAATAAGATGTCTGCCTGCAGTTATTGATAATTACAAAGAAGGGCAATTATTGATGAACCTATCACATTCTCACGTAATTCCCACGGTGCTCCAGGTGGCTCAGTGCTGTGTGTAGAGCAATGGCGATAGCATCCTCAGTGGACCTGTTTGCTCTATAAGCAAACCGGTGAGGGTCAACTGAGGGAGGGATTGTATTCCTGATATGGCGGGCGACCAACTTTTCAAAGCACTTCATGATCATTGGCGTGAGTGCAACAGGCCTATAAATATTCAGGCTGTCAATGGTTGGCTTTTTGGGGACAGGGATCATGGCAGCAGATTTCAGGCAGTATGGAATGATGTATTGTTGCAGGGAACAATTTAATATTTTTTCATGTTCCTGAAACTTCATTGTATTGCTGCATGGTGGTGGCTGTGGTGTTGAGACTGGGTCTGATTTGATAAACGGTTCAGTTCCACAGCTAGTGAGGCATCTGCGTGAACAGACATATTATTGTCCTTGTAATTGGTGATATGTCATATTCCCTGCCACATCTTTGGGTTATTTCCTGTGAAGTGCTCCTCAATTTTCTTTGTATATTCTGTTTTGGCCTTTTTAATGCCTCTCTTAGTATTTCTATAGTATTTATATATTTCTGACACAAAAATTTATATTTTCCAGGCCCTGCCGCTAACTGTTTCTTTTAATCATATAAAAAACGAAGGCTCTCCATCTCGTTAGAAATGTCACTGCGCAGCTTGGAAATTATGGTTAGCCTTTCATTGGACTGGCTTGTTTTGGACCCATTATTTTTTTCCTTAATTTTGCACTGATTATTGCAAAAAATGCAACCAATACAACCGGTGCTCGTAGCTATCTTTATGGGAGAGAGATGCGGCAAGAAAGACGGAGAGATGCTGTTCTCATAAGTAGCCTCTCGCATAATCCACTTGGCGCCCGCATTGGGAACCATCTTGTATGCTCGTATCACAATATTGTCTCGTATCTCAATGCAAACATTTGCTCAAATTTGCCTTGTATATCACAGTTCTCATATTTTGGGGCACTCGTATGTCAAGGCATTACTGTATTATTATTTTTTTAAAGTCCATAACAATGTCAAAATTCATGCTGAAAATAGCAAGCGAAAGACAGGAGATGAAAAATGGCAAAAGTCAGAGCTCCGCTTCTTTGGGGTCTGAAATGGGTGGCACTCGGTGCAGAAGAAGCGACATTTCACTTTAGAAGAATGACGCGACAAATACTACAAACAGCTGAGAAGTATGTCGTCTTGCCTTTTCGTTGCATTCCATTTTCCATCGCACACATTACACCCAGGCTATTCCATCATTGTTTGGATTTTGAATCACCGTTAAAAATGCCTCCTAAGCATCCTGCGTCATTTAAGTCATCAAGAAGGAAGAAGCGGACATTTGGAAGACGACAGCGATCAGTCACTCTCTCACTGAAGCGAAGAAATAGAGAATTACATACCTCAATCTGTCACATTGTGTGACCAATGTTCCCCCTAAG
The DNA here is from genome assembly GCF_051989575.1 of Stigmatopora nigra. Classification (NCBI taxonomy): domain Eukaryota; kingdom Metazoa; phylum Chordata; class Actinopteri; order Syngnathiformes; family Syngnathidae; genus Stigmatopora; species Stigmatopora nigra. The sequence continues at coordinate 1,648,965 of NC_135516.1, forward strand.
ATGGGCGCGTTCGCAATTGCGCACTACTCTCGGCCTCTCCGCGCAGAGGCAATCATATGTTGCGCACAAAATAAAATCCAAACTTTTTTCCCCCCTCTCGCTTTGATGTCGCCGTTTACGCGGCTGCCAGTGGCAGTAGCTCTGTCCACTCATGTTTTTCGTGTTTTACAGCCCTTCTTTTTTTAATTACATTTTTATATTTCTTAATACATTCCTTTTTACTTTACTGTGCTAATAGAAGGACAAGCGGTGAAATCGGGTGAGAACTGTCTAAATCTACTCTGTGTCTAGTACAGCATGGGCAAACTACGGGCCACGGGCCGCATCCGGCCCGGTTAGGCTTTTTAATCCGGCCCGCCGACGTTGTCCAATTGTTATTATTATTATTTTTTTGTGTGCACACGATGGCGCCTTCACGCGGAAGCCAGTGGCAGTACCTCTGTCCACTCTTATTTGTACTTTAATGATGATTTTTTTCTGTTTATGTTTCATATGAACTGTTAACGGATGACGTTTTTTATGTATCGTATCTTGTGCTGACCCGGCCCGTCTGTCAAATTTTTAAATTTTTTATTGCAAACTACACTTAGGGGCAATTTTAGAGTGTTCAATCAGCCTACAATACATTTTTGGGATGTGGGAGGAAAACTGAGTACTCAGAGAAAACCCACGCAGGCGCAGGGATATAATCTAAATTCAACACAGGTGGCCTGACCTGAATTTTAACCCTGGAGCCCAGAGCTGTGAGGCCGACGCGCGAACCACTCATCTGCCGGCCTGCCCATTCTTAGATATTAATCATTGCATTTTATGATTACTAAATCATTTATGTGTAGTAGACATGCACCTGCTTATGGCAGGTGTGATACTGGTGTGTGCCCATAGCGAACAATGAAGATGTTGCTCATACTGGTACTCAGTGTGCTCAGGGAGGTTGTCTTTCTGCCCAGACAAACAAAAAAATAGGGAACATTGTGTGTGACCAATTTTATTTGCTATATTTATTTAACCTGAAGATTGCTCTTCATTCTTCCTCAAATCTAATTTCATATGCAAAACTTTTCCAGGCCACCCTGAATGCTCGCACATCTATCTTGGCAGCTGCTAATCCTGTCAACGGGCGCTATGACCGTAGTAAGAGTCTGAAACAAAACGTCAACCTGACCGCCCCCATCATGAGCCGCTTTGACCTCTTCTTCGTTTTGGTGGACGACTGCAACGAGGTCAGTAGTGAACGACTGAGATTGGTCTCAGGGTATTTTAATGAAAGGTAATTGTGTGCTTTATGCAGGTTACAGACTACGCCATTGCCAGGCGCATTGTGGACCTTCACTCGCGTGTGGAGGAGTCGGTGGACAGGCTGTACTCTTTGGATGAAATTCGGCGGTACCTGCTCTTTGCAAGGCAGTTCAAACCCAAAGTGCGTCTATCCGTGTTCTCTTTGTTAAATGCCGATTTCTCATTAGACAACAAAGGTCAATCCAAGCTCTTTTTTACAGATTTCCAACGAATCTGAAGAGTTCATCGTAGAACAGTACAAGCGTCTCCGCCAGCGGGATGGCTCAGGTGGTGTGACCAAGTCAGCCTGGAGGATAACAGTCCGACAGTTGGAGAGCATGATCCGCCTTTCTGAGGGCATGGCCAGGATGTACTGTTGTGATGAAGTGAGTCCAAAAGTAAAAGTCAAATGGTTAGGGCTGCAAATTTTCTATTGTTAAAGTAATCTATTGTCATTAATCTAAGTCAGTGTATCCCAACTCTGGTGTGCCGTGGTCAATTACCTGCTAAGAAATTATAATATTAGCATATTAAGATTAAAATATAATTAGTCCATATTGTGATATTACTATGGTCAAATTGTAATATTACAAAGTTAATGTTTTGTTGCTTATTTTGAAGTAACTTGAACCAGAAGTTGTTTGGTTTTAATCATCAACTTTCGTAAATCTTCGGAGTGAAATGTACAAATATTTAAAAAATGAAATCGGTACGTAATTTTTACATCAGGTGAACCAGAAGTTGTTGAGTTCCTTTGATTCTTGTTGATAAAACTTGTTGGAGGAAGAGCTTTGTTTCTCACTCTGCAGGTTCAAAATCAGAATGATATCAAAAGCCTTTATCGTCGTCATACAAAGCTGCGTATAACAAAATTGGTGGTGCTACTCCACAAAGTGTGTTTTCCCAGTAAAAAAAAACATAAGTAATATAAAAATATAAAAAGTCACGTCCTGGCAAGATAAATTCCAAGATATTGCACATTGTTATTGCACACCCCAAAGTTATTGCACAGAAGGGATTGTGTGTCGTGCTAATGCAAGTTCAGAGTCCTGGTGGATGTGGGGAAAAACTCCCTAAGTGAATTTGTCCGTGCTTTGTGAGACCTGTAGTGTTTGCAGGGGGCAGTAGCTGGAACAGGTGGTATGGGTCCCTAACAATGTTCTCGGCTCTGCTCAGGTAGCGAGGAATGGCAATGTCATCCAACGAGAGCAGAGAGCAGCCGATGATCTTCTGGGCGGTGTCGATCATTCTCTGCATGGCTTTTCTGTCTGCTGTTGTGATTCCAGCGTACCACACTGTACAGCAGTATGCCAGGATGCTCTCCACAGAGGCTCTATAGAAGTTTACCAGAAGCTTAGCGTCCAAGTTCCTCCTGAGTACCCTCAAGAAATAGAGCTTGTCCGTGACGTGGACCCCCAGGAATTTTAAGGACGGACCCTGTCTACGCATACTCCATTTATGAGGAGTGGGGCCAGAAGATTGTTCACAAAACACCACAAAGACAGTTGGTTGACCTTTTCGCTGTAGGCAGACTCGTCCCTCCATGAGATGAGTCCGACCACAGTGGTGTCATAGCAAATTTGATGATGGAGTTAGAATGGTGGGTCGGTGTACAGGGAGTATAGAAGCGGACTCAGTACACAACCTTGAGGGGAGCCAGTGCTCAGTGTAATGTGTAGGAAGAGAGGTGGGGGACCAACTCTATCAGTTTGTGGACGGTTGGTTAAGACGTTTTTAACCCAGCAGCAGATGGAAGAGGATAGTCCAAGGTGGGAGAGTTTGTCTGCCAGAATATCTGTTATTATAGTTCTGAAGGCTGAGCTATAGACAATGAAAAGCATCCTCACATAGTTCCCATGGTGCTCCAAGTGGCTCAGTGCGGTGTGTAGAGATATGGCGAAGGCATCCTCAGTGGAGGACCGTTTGGACCGTTTGCTCTATAAGCAAACTGGTGAGGGTCAACTGAGGGAGGGATTGTATCCCTAATGTAGCGGGCGACCAGCTTTTCAAAGCACTTCATGATCACAGGCGTAAGTGCAACAGGCCTTTAGTTATTCAGGCTGTCAAAGGTTGGCTTTTTGGGGACATGGATGAGGGTGGCAGATTTCAGGCAGGATGGGATGATGGATTGTTGCAGGGAATAATTGAAAATCTTGTGAAAACCCGAGTCATTTGGTCAGCAGAGGCTTGGAGTGCCTCCCCAGGTACCGTATTTTCACGACTATAAGGCGCACATAAAAGTCTTAAATTTTCTCCAAAATAGACCGAGCGCCTTATAATCCAGTGTGGTTTTATATATGGACAATACTAAAATATGTATTACGATAAAATAAAATAAATCAGTCGATAGGTTACACCATCCTCTACAGCTCTCACAACTACGGCAAGCGGCAAGCAGCCCCCAATTCTACTATTTTCCAGTAGAAAAAGTACTACGCAGTGACTCCTGGGATATATAGTTCTTTTGTCAATACACCCAATGGATTGGGGCCTGGAGATTGGCATCAACACAGCTTTACGAAGCGTGTACGCTAGCTAAATAGCTAGCTACTATTTGCAAATGGATTGTGGCCTGGCGATCGGGATCAACACAGCTTTACGAAGCATGGACGCTAACTACTATTTGCGAATGGATCGTGGCCTGGCGATCAGAATCAACAGCTTTACGAAGCCTGGGCGCTAGCGTCTAGCTAGCTACTATTTACAAATGGATTGTGGCCTGGCGATCGGCATCAACACAGCTTTACGAAACATGGACGCTAGCTACTAGCTAGCTACTATTGGTGAATGGATTGTGGCCGCCTGGACGAACGTGTAAAACTCAGCAATTTTGATGACTCATTTGGACAATTGTGGGCGGGCAAAGAAATGGTTCAGTTCCGCTGCTAGTGAGGCATCTGTGTTAACAGAAACCCAATTATTGTCATTGTAATTGATGTGTGTATTCCCTGCCACATCTTCTTTGGGTTATTCAATTTTTTTTGAGTTGTGAGAATGTTGGTAATCCGATTGCAGACTGGAGACAATCAACAGTCACTTTGAAGCTTTTATTTACAGAATAGTCTGGGCAGAAGTGAGTTGCAGAGAATGGCTATCGTGAATCACGAACTGGGTGTACACAAAAATTTCAATCACATTATATTCAGAAGGGTAGTGCCAAAACTGCAAAGATGGGATTTTCCACTTCAGCAACCTCCAGTCTCAACTGGTTCTAGCTGGTATTAAATGACACATTCTTATACCCTGGGCATTATTACAAAGTTTCCAGTAGAGAGTTGACAAGGTCGACTGATTAGCCGGCATTCAGAGGTACACGGTACTGTTTAAGACACAACTGGCAACAAAACAGCTTAACTAAGGAACGAGGAAGTTTATGCAGTCGTGACTAAATATGAGCACAAGACATACTTCAGTCTCACAATGTCAAAATCACAAATACTGCATTTTGACGCCAATATGAGGGACAGACTTTGAGGGGTTCCGCCTCGGTTGCATGTGCAATTGTTGATTTAATCCATACACAGGGCACTCTGGCTTAATGTGCACACGGTAGTATGTATGCAGGCTAAAACATTACATGCTAGCATGAAACACACTAGCATGCATTCTAGTCTATGTTTTTAAAAATGCAGCCAGAGCAAAACTGAGTTTGATTGTGTTTTAGTGGTGTAGTGTGTACTGTTTAGTATAGGTCAAAGGATTCGAGCATCCACAAATCCGTCAAAGTCCTACTTTTCCGACTGAGTTTGGTCTAAGTTTGCTGTCCAACACACTGGTTTCCATCTCACTGTCACAGTCAGACTTGTTGCTGTGTGGTATAAATGATCCTGGCTTTGGCAAATGCTAAAAAATAGAGTTTACTGTTGAAACCAGCTCTCAAAATTATATTCATGAGAGAGAGTTTAATATCCAAGTACATTTGACCAGTGACCAAAAAAACGGCGACCAAAGACGACCAAAACACCGGCGACCAAACATCCGGTCACGATTAAAATTGGACGGATTTCGCGGAGGGGAGAGAAAGAGACAGAGAGAGGGGGGCAATGCACTCGGAACAGAACAGACATATTTAAATTGGCTTGAATTAATATATACAGACACTCAAAACACGGGAAAACGCAATGCTCCGCCCAGTGCTCGTAGATTTGTTATACACGAAAGAGATTCAGCAAAAAAAGACTAAAATCATAAACAGCCTCATGTCCTGGCCGCCTGGCTTTCTCGTATCTCGAAATTTGTCTCGTATCTGAAGATAATTATTTGCTCGAAATTTTACTCGTATCTCGGATTGCCCGTATGTCGGGCTGCTCGGATGTCAAGGTACCACTGTATGCCTTTACTTATGGAAAATCCAAATTGCGGAAAAACTTCTGGAACCAAATAATTTTGTTAGAGGTGCCACTGTATATATATTGTGGTGTGTTGGTGTAAATATGCATATGCAGAGCTGCCAACTTCTCTGGGACAGGCAACACAAACTCTAGGACTCCTGACAACCTCCCTAAACTCCGGGAATCCAAAAATTGTCACTCTTTTAAACAACCATTTTGGAAAAGTGCAAAATTTCCAATTCAAATGCCTCAAAATTCACACTGTCGCTACGGCCTCCGCCATTTTACTTACACATTTGATTCAGCTGCACTGTAAACCGGATGAATTCAGTAAAGTGAGTGCATTGTAAATCATCTGAGCATGATAATATCAGATTGATTTAAATTGTCCTATGTTATTATCTATATTTTTTCATTTTATATTGATTTAGCGCGAATCACATTCACTTCAGTTGAAAACAAGTCCTGAAATGGGACAAGAGTACTCCTGAAATTGTTTAAATTGCTAATGCTGAACCACAAATAGGCCAGTTCTACTATACAGCATACAAACAAATCTTTACAACAAAATTGTATTTGAAGCTGTTTTAAGTTAATTTCTCTAATAAATTGATTAATTGTTATCGGGCCAGTCACATTATAGTTGTTTTTTTTTAAATGTTTTTTTATTTATTTATTCATTACCTAGGTACAACCCAAACATGTGAAGGAAGCTTTCCGTCTTTTGAACAAGTCCATTATTAGAGTAGAGACACCTGACATCAATCTGGAGCAAGATGATGAGGAAGAGGAGCTTCCAGAGCAAGGTACTGATGAGTTTCTTATGTGGGCTGTTTTGAAAGCTATTAAACCTTGATCTTTTTATCTGGCATTATAGGCACAATTGTAATGTAATTATGCATTAAGTTAAACCACATACAATGTTTGGCCTTCCAGTGCCCTAGTGGTTAGCACATTGGTCTGACAGCTCTGGGATCTACTGTTCCTGCTGTGTGGAGTTTGCATGTTCCCTCTGGGCTTGGAAAGGGTTTTTTTTTGGGCACTCGGGATTCCTCCCACATTCCAAAAACATACATGGTAGTGCCTATACTTGTTTGGGATAGACCCCAGCACCTTCTTGACCAACGTTCCCTCTATGCTGCGCAACGGCGTGATTGCGCACTGGTCGTACACTGAGCGCACAAAAAAAACCTATCCAGCGCAGTGAACACACTGCAAATGAATTAGATAAATCTATAACTTTTTTTTCTGTATATTTTTGCTGTCATTGAGTGACAGGTGTCCAGCCAAACATTGGATATGATGCAATTAGGTTACGCAGCCAATCCCGACATTAAGAGTACTTGAGCATGAGGCTAAAGCGAACTCTGCTAAAGTAAATGTGATGCGTCGACTCCCCAAACCAGAGTAAAACAGTACTGTGCGTCTTTTAAGTTGGAATGGCTGTAGTAGTATGTGCAAATAGAAGACAAAGCGGTGAATCTGTGTCTTGGCTAACTCAAGGGAAACATTCAGCAGAAGTCGTTTGAATGAAAATGAGAAGTGAAAAGGACCGGTAAAGGTAAAAAGTCAGATTTGTGCAAATTCTAGTGACATTTTATTTATGTATGGATATAATAATTAAATGTTATCATGACTAAATCATTTATGGTTGTCGAAATCCACCTGGTGATGGCAGGTGTGCTACTGGTGTGAGGCCATCGTGAGCACTTCTCATGTTGCTCACAGTGGTCCTCTGTGTGCTCAGGGAGGTTGTCTGTATGCGCAGACATGAAAAATTAGAGGGAACATTGCTCACAGCCCTTGTGAGGATAAGCGGTACGGAAAACGAGTAAAAAAATGAATGCAATATTTGTGAGTTAATTATATTTATTTTCTAATATCCTTTATATTTATTTTTTAAATAAAAAAACATCCATCTTTACAAGAGAAAACACTTTTTATTCAATACAAGTGTTCATCGCTCACGCTGCGCCCACTTCATTTAAGATTTACTTTTGTCATTGTTGTGTTTTACTGTTTTCCTTTAGTGTACTTGCTAAGAACGTATGGTACCAGATCTACTAAAAGAGCTGCATTGAAAATTATGTTTACTTGAAAAATTGAATTGTTTCAATTTGACCACTACAACAGAGGCAAATATCCCTAATGGAGTGAATGTCGATGTCAATGGAATAAATGGGCATGTCAATGGCAACGCAGAGGCTGGATGTCAGCCCAAACCATCACTCCGTCTGTCGTTCGCCGAGTACCAGCGTATCTCCAATTTGCTCGTCTTGCATCTACGCAGATCAGAAGAAGGTATGTCTCGTCCTGCTCCTTTTACCTAAAATATCTTCTGCTATGCATTCATTTCATTAGTCAAAGAAAGGTATACAGTAACCCTTCAAATATTGCGTGTAACCTAAACGGACATGGCCGCGATAAACGAAAAACCACGAAGTAGGATCACCCCCATTTTAACTACCACAATACATGTTTTCGCGCCTATACAGATATAGAAGTACAGACGCTCCCCTACTTACGAATGATTACGTTCCAAGCGACTGTTCTAAAGTTGAATTTGTTCGTAAGTTGATTCAGTGCTATAACAAATTTTGGCAGTGGAGGAGGGGCATTGTGATGGAAGATTTTGAAAACAAAGATGCATCAGCATATTTAACAGTTTTTTTTTTCAATATGTTATAGTGGTGGAACGTTTTTGTTTTTTGTCCAATACTTTCAGAGCTTGTTTATAAATGGTTTTATTTGGTTTTAGTGTTGTCTTGCAGACCGATGACCAACTTTTTAGGCATTAAGTCATGTGTGATATGATCATTGTATCAAAATACAGTTTTTCTTACTCAGGAGTTAGATTGTTTTTAATGAACCTAAAGTTAGATAAATGAAATTCAATGCCGAGTATTTTTTTATCGGCCCTTTAAAGACAAGTTGTGAGTCAAGAGTCACACTACGCATCACGGCTTCTGCCTCTTCAACCCTCTCCCCTCTCGTGGGGGATAGATCATACCAGCCAAAACAGACTTAGGGACAGTTTCTCACCATACCCAAGTCGACTTTTTCCTCCTAAGAGGACCTAATGTAGAGTCAATTAAGTACTCCTCAATGCATTTATAAAATGCCAACACTGGATATCAATAAGCAATGTTCTCAGACTTTTACTTGTCTTAGCACTACAAATTTTTATCTTCATAATTGCACTAAAACTCCAAAACTACCTCATCTGCTGCTAACCACTTTAGTCCCCCCCTTTTTTACCTCGGTTCATTTTCATTGTATAGAAATCTTTTTGACTTACTTGTGTGCACGTTAATGTGAAGCTTTAAATCTCATTTAGTTGTATCAAGGTATTCAATTCAATGATGTGGCCAAAATACTAATTTGCCTAATATATCAAATAAGTACAAAGTAGTGAAAAAGAGCTTTGCAAATATCAGATGCTCTTCACTTTTCTCTCATCTCAAAATAACTGCAAAACAATTTTTTTTGATCATCTTCCCTGCAGCTGAAGAGGAGGAGGAACTAAAGAAAAACGTTGTTGTCAACTGGTACCTGAAGGAAATAGAGTCTGAGATCGATTCAGAAGAGATGCTTCTGAATAAGAAGGCTCTGATCGAGAAGGTCATCCACAGGCTGGTGCATTTTGTGAGTCTGTCTTCTGCGGAAAGAATTATTTTTCAGTTTGCCCAGTCTTACTCCTTCTTTGTCTATTGTCCTTTCTCTCCCCAGGATCATATCCTCATTGAGCTTTCTCAATCAGGCCTAAAGGGCTCAGATCCCACAAGCACAGAGGGAGAAGTGGTTTTGGTCGTCAATCCCAATTACACCCTTGAATAATGAACGGTCCGTATAGCGTTTTCTTTAGTTAATTTATTTTGGACTCTGCCCACCACCAGCTTATGTTGTATTTTTAGGGTAGGGTTATCCCAAAAACTTCATGTTTCATGAACAGGTTTCTGTTCTTTCATATTTGAACATTTAATGTTGGTTATTGTTCTTTGATAAAATAATAAAAACTGCTCCCCAAAATTGCATAGTATATTCCCCCAAAATTACAGTAGCATACATGCATGCACACGCACCCACATACATACTGATCCTTCACAATTTTGTGGCTTCAGTACATCACGTTTTTTTTATCATAAATATAAAAAAAAGTCCACAAAAATGTCAAAATGCACGCTGAAACTGTCAAGCGGGAGACAGGAGATGAAAATGGCGGAAGTCAGGGTGGCATTTTTTCGCCGTGGAAATGGGTGGGACTCCGCACGCACAGAAGAAAAAATAGCAAAATTTTATAGTAGGAGAATGACGCATCTAAAACAAAGTGTTGTGCCTTCTCTTCGGATTACATTACATACATTGTATCGCACACAGAAAGACCACTTTTCCAGCATTGTAAAGATTTTGAGATAGTGTTGAAAATGTATATATTAAATGCCCGCGTAATGTCAAAATTTCACGCTGAAACTCACATGCGAAAGACAGGAGATGAAAAATATTGGTGAATAATAGCAAAAGTCAGGGCGCCGTTTCTTTGGTGCTGAAATGGGTGTTATTCGAGGCTGGGTGCATATCCAGAAAAAGAATGGTGAGCCTAATAAAACAAAGGCTGAAAAACGCTACGTCGAGGAAGTTTCCTCGCATAATTCAATTGTCTTGACACTGTTTTGCTAAATTCAATGGCTCGGTCATCTGTCAATGTTGTCATCAACCTTCGGAGAGGCCCCGTGCAGCGTGTTGACGTCCTCTCGTCATGCCAGCTTCACGGCCGTATCTATTGCGTAAATTCATCATAATGCGGTTTCTTTTTTTTTTCCCTTTCTTTTAAGAGAATATATAATTCCTCAGACTCAGGGTCTTAGTCCACACGAGAATTTGTAATTCTGCACTGTAGGGTGTGTTCCAATTGAGGTCGCATCACACTCCTGACCTTCCTTGGAAAAGTTTATTCACAAGTAAGAGCGCTGGAGATTGAGAGGTCTATCGTCAAAGCTGTGGCCCGTGACTGAAAGAATGAAATTCTGGTTGAGTTTCAAAATGAGATTACTCCGCAGGGTGTCTTTTGGGAGACGGTGAGTAGCTCGGTCATCCAGTGTTGTAGTAGAGCCGCTGCACCTCCGCTTCAGAGTCAGATTAGGTTGATTGGGCATTCGATGAGGATGCCTTCTGGACACCTTACTGTTCTGGGTGCGTTCTAGAAGGGCTGGAGCACATGGGGCCTAGCCAGGACACACTGGGTAGAATATGCCTCCTGGTCGCCCTGGGAATCCTTCCAAAAGATCTGGATATAGTAGCTGGGAAGAGGGAAGTCCTTCCCTGGTTAAGTACTGCACCTGCGACCTGACATCGAATAAGCACGAGAAAATCGATGGATGGGACCCTGCACAGTTTTGACTGTTTGAATCATGTTTGGGTGTCCAATTTTTTATTATGATTTTTAAGTTTCCAAGGGCCTGTTTTAAAATAAAAATCATAGAAATCAAGGGTCAATGTGAAATCCTTGCAACTTTAATTTGCCTAATAGATGATCGGAATCAGGTGAAAACAAAATCACATTTTCAAATATTTCAAGTAATGACGCATTAATTTGGATTTGATGTTTTTGTTGCTCTCAAAGTTTCGATGTGATAAATCAATACCAGGTTTACATGTTCAAATGGATATGATGTATATAACTGTCAACAAAAGTCAATTACTTAGTTACGGGCTACAACAAGCTCCAGAGGAATAAGGATAATATACTCATTTACACTGCAGATAAAATCATAGTTTTCTACATTTGTTTCAGCATATCACATTTTGATAAAATGCTGATGGCCAAATGTATAGGATTTGCTTAACATTTACACCTGAGAAGTGCATTTTGGGCTACCTAGATTCTTCTGAGGACTTTACGTATGCAATGAAATTTCATTTGCTGGGGACGGATTGATGGTTTTATGACGCATTACGTATTGTTTTGACACTAACACTGCGGGAAGCAGTTGACAGACAACTTTATACACTGATGACCTATTGCAGGGGTGGCCAATCCGCGGCTCGCGAGCCGCATGCGGCTCTTTGCCCGGTTTCATGCGGCTCTTACGTCCATATCAAAGTTTGTATTTGTGTTTTATTTTTATTTGCGTGTGCGCTTCGCTTGAGTTCAATACGGTATTTTCGTCCAATGCGCATGTGCTCGGGATGAAAATACCTCAAAGTTTCCCAGTAGGAGCAAGGTCATTTAAGTAAACGTTTTTAACAGAGTGGGAGAGCTCCCGTGAACCAGAAGCGACAATGAACAGCGTCGCGCACACAAAAAATATCCCAAAGATCGAGCGTCGGCTGAAAAAGCCATACCCCCTGCGAGGCAGACCAAGGCGAGAGTGCTCAGCCGGGAGCAGCCAATAGGAGAGTGAGGCGTACACCACGTGGTGGGCGCGCTACTTAAAAGCCATTCATAATAAATGACAGCTCACAAGGAGTGAATGTTGCGCAAAAATAGGCTCTGATTTTATGCCAGAAGTCCCACTAAGTAACATGCATAGCAAAAGAAAAACGCTATTGTAAATTATTATATTTTTGTTTGTGGACTTGGTTGAACTGAGAGTTTGTCTGTGTGAGACAGTGCACACAATGTTCATTGTTGATAATGACTGGCCTGTGCTGTTAGTACTGTAGGAGTCAATTTATGTCATTACTATGCTGGTGTGTGACATTTACAATAAATCTGGCTGAGCAAAGGTATGTGTATGATGTGGCTCTTTGCGGTAACACAGTAAAAAATGTGGCTCTTTGCGGTACCACAGTAAAAAATGTGGCTCTTGGTCTCTGACTGGTTGGCCACCCCTGACCTATTGTATCTAATATAAGTGTGTCTGACTCGGGTTGGGTTGGGGCTGCGTTAACGTCAACTCGATTTCATGTGGGCTGGTCCTTTTTAGATATAATATTCAGATTTTTTTTAATAACTGGATTAAAAGAACTGGATACAAAAACCCTGAATATTCAGTTTTTATAGTTCTAAAATAATGTTGACTTAAGATTTTATTTTTGATTTTACAAAATTTTTGAACTAAAACTGAAAAAATGATTAAAAGATTACAATTATTGATTTACAAGGGAAAATCAGGAAATCTAATATACATCTAAACTCTTGATTTTAATTTTATCCTGAAACAGTCGGCACTCATGATTTACTTTCCTGGGCCACACAAAATGAGGTGGGCCAGATTTGGCCCCTGGGCCGCCACATTGACAAAGCGATCTAATAAAATCATTTACGTAGTTGTGTTCACATTTTCTTGCTCTGTATATGTCATGTAATTTAAAATGATTTTTGATACTTCAGACACTTTAAGTGAATGTCCGGTCCACTATGAAGTCACAAGGTCGAACTCAAGTAAAGCACACTAAGACAGAGATTTTGAAGCTCCTGGAGAAAGAGAGTACAGAGGTGTTGGGCCAGGCAACTCTGCTTCTACAATAACAATTTTAATTAGGCCAAGATTTTGTGACATACAAGTTCTCTATGACAAGGAACATACAAATTCCCTATTAAAAGATGCATGGCTCTATTACAAAGGTGCAGCCGGACAGTGACACTGATGATTGTGATATGGATCGAAGGTCTCTATGACATGACCGTGACACCGATTCAAGGTGATATCTTAAATGGAAACAATATTTGTTTACTTTTAAGATTATTTCACAGTGAACATCTGTCATAATGTCAAATGGGAAGTGAATGATGTTAATGACAAAAACAATGGACTGGTTTAAAGATATTTTTTAAAAAGTGTCTCCGGGGTTTTGCAATTCGTTTCTTAGTCACAATTTCTCCTGCTTTGAGGAATGCGTTCGCACGGAACAGAATACACTGCTGTGTTTAAGAACTGGTTCGCTAATAAAAATACGTTTTCCATGCATGTCGTCGCCATCTTTCACCGCAATATACTTCAAGCAATTAACGGGTCAATAACGCGATGCTCGCTTTGCACCTCTATCCTAGTAATGTAAATTGACAGATGCGCTATTTTACAAACAGTTTGGCGCCTCTGGGTCGATGCAGCTCTGTTACTGGTCACGTGACTTTCTTAAAGCGGTACGCGCACTGACACCGAGTTTGCCGAGGGAGCTTGATGCCCTCATCGCATCTGGGTCGCCCGACCCATCACTACTGCGAACCAATTAATATTAGGCAGCAGCCGGGAATATGCCCTCGGGCCGTAGTTTGCATGCCCCTAATCTAAGACACCTCCAGGTGCTGGCAGACGGGTAAGAAATGCATTCTAATAATAACTGTTTAACTTCTGAATATTGGCATCATTCAGACATTTACCGTGCGACACTGTCTCAAAAGTTAAACTACAATTGTATGTATAATGGCTAAGTGGTCATTATGATCTTCATTGTCCACTAGATGACGCACCCGTCTTTCTGTTAGGTATTTGCGCATGTGCAAAACATCGCATAACAACAAACATGGCAGCCTCCTGCACCGTCGTTAGTTCAGCTTACAAAGGTAAACTGTAGTTTGCATGTTTTAACTTATCTCTGCAACATCACTTTCAGACACGTATATTCATACATTTCTTCCTTTGGCTAATGAACAATATCAATTTTGTTCTCTATCCAATTGGAAACCCCTTTCTCTACTGATATAACTTTACAGACAGGATACATACTGCAAAATTAGAATGTACTAGGTTTTTAATTTAAATTTACAGCTAAAAAACAGCGTTCAAAAAAGAAATGAAATAACAGAAAACATAATAACCAAAACATTGACCACTGGTTTAACTAGACAAGATAAAGGAAAAGGTAAAGGAACACGGGGTTCAGTGTGTCCTCCGCCTTTGGCCCGGAGACAGCTGGGATTGGCTCCATTATCTTGGCCACCTTGCATTTTCATCACCACAAGAGCCAAATGTCCATTTTCATACCTGTCAACCTCGAACCATTTGTGATCTTACCAAATTTTGTTTTCGCCCTTACATATATGTATAAATACATGGAAAATCTTACCACTTTACTTTTTTGTAAAAAATCACGAACAACAAGTGAAAATGAAAGTAAACATAAACAAGGGAACAGGAAACGGAAATCACATGGTGAAAGTGTTACAAAACGAAATGTTTATCATGATCTTTTTTTTTTAGCCAATCAGAGGCGCCGGTACATATATCACTTGGCAGACATGCGTTTTTTAGCCAATCAGAGGCGCCGGTACATATATCACTTGGCAGACATGCGTTTCCGGGAAGAAACAATGGCGGATGGTGAAAAATGGCTAGAAAGTGCCTTAATTTATTTTTTTTTCTCAAAATCACCGTTTAGCGTACCATTTTCATGTGTACAGCGTACCAATATAAAAATGGGCTTTCAGTTGTACCAATTACGGCGAGAACGTACCAGTTGACAGGTATGCATTTTCAATGAAAAAAAAATGCTTTACATTGGTTAAAAGAATTTATTTATGGTCTATGGAAGAGAAATTGACTGAAAATATTTGATATTGCTAAAAATATGATGTGTTGCCAAATAAATAATATAATAATTGTACTGTCATTTATAAATTCTTCAAATGTGTTGCATGCTCCGGTATACCTACTATTTTATTTTTTTTAAATAAAAAAACTACCATTGGAACAGCGTCATGCTGACTCATTGTGAAAACTCAACATTTAGTAGCAATGTTGTTCAAGTTACTTTTAAAAAGTAAATACTAATTGTTACTTCTATGAAAAAGTAATCAAATTGCATTGTTACAATTAAGAAAGTTACTACATTACTTAACATAAGAAAAACAAAAAATATGAAACATTAATTGGCATGCTACCAATAGTACTTGAGTATAACACATAACTAGTTACTTTAAAAGTCACACTAGTAATGTAAAAAACAATACTAGTAATGCATAGTTGTTCGTTTCTTGCTCTTTATTCTACTAATGCGCAAAATTGTCATCAATTTACAATCAAGGATGTCAAATACATTCAAAATGACTTACAATAAAATTCATGTAAGGCATGTAAAGTCAAACATTTATAGGGAAGTGTCCTCCTTATTTTCCATTCACCAGGTACAGCTCTTGTTCCCCGTGGTCAGTGGTTTGTTACGAGTTTCCTTTCACCGATTCAGCCCCAGTGTTTGAGGTCGCAGACCACATCTTTTTGCAGTCCTGCAACAGAGGCACAGCAGAAGAACAAGGGCAGCAGTGGGGTGGCGGACAAAGAAAGTGATATCGAGGGTCCGGAGTACATTCCTCTTAAAAAGGCCAAGAATCCCATGATGAAAATTGGCTATGCATGGTAAGTTCATATACCAAGGAAGTCCATGTAACTGAGTCCTATTGTCATTTGATACCCAACTAAAAAACTCCCGCCCACTCACTGTACATGGTGGCTCTATTGTTTACCAGTTTCTGTTTTGCCCCAAAAACTACTAAGAAATGGTAACCCGATACGCCTAATTGATTATTTCATACATCCACCGTGAATATGTTAAATATATTGATGCATGTTTTTGAGATGTGGGAGGAAACCGGAGTACAGTCACACCTTGTGATACGAGCTTAATGCATTCCGGGGCTGAGTTTGTATTTTGATTTACTCGTATCTCAAATCAATGTTTCCCCTAGAAATGAACTAAATACATATTAATTTGTTCCCACCCTCTGGAAAAACATCAAAAACAGGATATTACAATGGAAAAAACATTTTTGTTGGTTATAATTCAACATCTACTAGCAGACTATAACTAGTGGTTAGGATGTTTAATCATAAAATGAGACATTATTCAATACAATGCAGAGTTAGCGGCTGGGAAAGAGATAGACTTCACGGATACGCTCGTAACCCAACAAACTTTAAATTTAACTTAAATGAACTTCAATTCGTAAACACACACAATTAAAGAAAGTTTTAATCTTACATTACACTAAATATAAACCTTGCGCAATAATCAAGGCAATGAGGTTAATATATTCCACAGTGGCTTTCGAGGCGAACGTTCTGCTTCTTCATACGTATTAATGATCCAGCTCAGTGCTTAATATCGATTGTCATCATATGCCTTTTCTTCGCAGTATCCGTCATTGCACTGGCTGGCTTTACACCCATTGTGTTTCCCTTAATTCTGCACTGACTAACGCAAAAAAACACGGATAAAATCCAACGCCCCGCTAAGTGCTTGTAGAGATTTTTGCACGAGGGAGATGCGGCGATAAAGACTGAACTGAAATCATAAGCAGCCACTCGCGTCTGCTCGTACCTCAAAATTTGTCTCGTATGTCAAGTGTTAGATTTGTCAATAATTATACTTTAGTATAATTATAAAACAATGCAGGCAGACATCTGATTCAATTATTGACATTTAATTAAATTGGCATTTCTGATGATCAACTTGCAAGTGAGAATACATTCCGACATCGTCTCTGCCACGAATAATTCTACCGTGCGGTAATTTCTCCTGCCACTTTAATGCCATAAATCAAAGCAATTACAAGGTTATTAATTAATCCAAATGTGAATGCTAAAACAACACCTGCAACAATCATAGCATATCAGGTATTCAATAATAACAATTAAGCATGTACTATTGACGGTCAATCATCACAAAATGGATGTGACTGGTAAAATTCTAGGCTCAAAATGCTTCAGCATTCCTCTCAAAGTAATCATCACCATGTAGTTACACACATTGGGCAGCCACCATGATAGCATTAGGCTGTGCTGGTAAAATAGATCGAGTGACAAATAAAGACAGGAATAGGTTTTTGGGACAAATGTATTGTATTATTCTACAATATGTATGCATTTATACACTGAACATCGTTAATTAGGACATGGCTATCAATTGGTGCTTAGATTGCTTTTGCTATGCTTCTGAATTGACCCACACCAAATCGCAAACTATTGTAGCTGAATACATGCTGGTGTGCTGTATTTATTGTATGTTGGGTGAGGTATTTCCTCTGGTAACATGGTTGTCCTTATCACACTGCTGCATGCATTTTCTCTCCCTTGCCTCCGACCAGGATGATTGGCCTCCCTACTGGTATTATTGGCTTCCTGCTGGCCAAGAGACAAGTGGACAAGAACCGTTTAAAGCAACTGAAAATTCGACAGAGGATGCGACGGTCAAATGAGGGAGATTACGAAGGAAGCCGCTACTGCCAAACTGCAGAGACTGTTAAACTTGATCAGTAATGCATTTAACCTCTTGTACTACTGTTCAAGATGGGATGTAAATAAGAGGGACTGTTCCTCCCTAAACATGGGAGTCACACTACTCAATCACTCTCTTACATTGTCATGCAGGGAAAAAAAACAGGAATAGAAAAATATACTGTGTAAATTAATTTTTGAGTGCAAAGAAAATTCTATGCTAATTTAACTACCATAGAATATTTGTGATACACAAAGCTCACAATGACACTACTATTTATTGTGTATGAAAAGCCAGAAAACAATTGTTTCCAGAACTTTTTTCACCTGAAACTTTAGTAGAGCAGTACTTTATATGTAAATTGACTAATTCGTTTCACCGTCCTAACACAACTACCAACTAAACTAAAAAAAATTGAGAAAATTGTAAAAAAAATATTTATCAATGCCCTTAAATGAATGAAGCATTTGAAAATGTGCCTTGCACCACTGAAATAGTTCCCCCACGGCCGTTATACCGGAAGACGTAATACCCGTGTTTGTCTGCCATATGGCGGGAAGAGTCCGATCCACAATGGTGGAAAGCCGTATACTTTGTAGTACATTTTAGACTTTCACGTGTGCCCTGTGTGCGTGTCTCTGTTTGACAATGTGCCGCGTTACATTCGTATGGGTATTAACCACTTAAGGGGAATTGCAATACTTAATAAAGGGGAGAATTTAGGTGGACAAGTATATAACAGAATCTTGAAACATGGATAGTGATTGTTATGAGACAGCCAATTGAATTGATTTGAAAGCTTTTATTGTCATTATATCAGATAGAATGAGTCATGAAATGAGAGCCCAGTAGAGGGTAGAGAGGGCTAAAGTGAGAATCAATGCATGCGCAACAATATTTTCAAAATAAAATAGCGGATGAGAAAATGCATTTACTTTTTGGGGGATTTCGTAACTTGGATCTTTTTCGTATCTCGAACCACTCATTTGCATATAAAAAAATCCTAACCTGAAAATGTCATACTTAGAGGCATGACTATAATAATCGAGAGTTCACCAACTTCAGCTCAGCCTACATTCGGATGGAGGTAGTCATTTGAACAGAGCTTCTTAATTCGATCAGAGTTCAAAACCTTAAGTGTTGAAATCAAGGTATGAAACGCAAATTTCAGTTTATGAACGAGACCAGTGGTCAGAGTAGTCCTCATGAGTCTTATTTTCATGTGATTTAAATATTAAGGTTATCTTAAAAACTAATGAAGAGCTTGATCAAATCAAAATTTTTACTTAATTTTACAAAGGTTGCTGTTATTGTAAAGATGTACAAAATCTGTAGTTATATTCTCCACACAAACATGCAAAAAAGCAATTGAGACCTCGGTGTTAAAAATTTTCATAGGATGTAACAAATAAATTTGATTTCAGAGCATTTTTGGTTGCTGAACAAAAATTTACCTTTGGTGAATGTGACAAAATATGATACATAATGTATTGGATCAAGGCAACATCGAAAAATGTGTGTTTACAAGTATATATTTATTTTAGGTCTTACATACAATAATACTTTGAGATACGAGCTTAATGTGTTCCGGGACAGAGCTTGTATGTCAATTCACTCAGATCTCACATCAATTTTCCCCATTTAAAATAACTAAAGATAAGAACACCTAAAAATAGGATACCATAACAGAAAAACATGTTTTTAATTGTTCAAATTCACATTCGGTTCGCGACACTTGTGACACTATGTAACATATACTTTTAATTTAACGTAAATGATCTTAAATTACTATACACTTAAAAAAATTTAATCTTATGTTGGCGAGCCAGCTCAGTCACGGTTACACAACTCATGTTTTTCTATTGTTTAAATGCTTTATATCGATTGTCGATTATAATCATACATTTTTTTTTTACCCCTCATTAAACCGGCTTGCTTCGGACCCAATGGTTTTTCACCTAATTCTGCACTGATTAATGCAAAAAATGCCAGTGCTCATAGATATCTTTACGCAACGAAGATCTGGCGAGAAAGACAGAGCGGTGCTGTTCTAATAAGCAGCCTGTCAAATACTTGGCCACCTGGCGGCCGCTTTGGAAACCATCTCATGTTCTCACATCTCTAATTAGTTTTGTTTCGCAGGGCAAAAATTTGCTTGGAATTTTTCGTATGTTGGAACATTTGTATGTCAAGGTATTACTGTCCATATCCAGAGCTGCCAACGTCTCCGGAATTTTCTGAGTTTACCTGTACAAGTAAGACAAACTCTGGGACTCCTGACAACCTCCCTCTGGAAACCCCAAAAAACGTGTCACTTTTTTTGAAGCAACCATTTCAGAGATGTATCAAATTTCCAATTTAAATGCCTGGAAATTCACACCATCGCGACAGTTTCTACGTCTTACTTCTGCATTTGATTCAACTGCACCGTAAACCGGATTAATTTGGTAACATGGGGGCATTTTGACTCATTTGAGAGTTAAATGTTCTGACAAATTATTCGTCTTGTGCGACTTCAGCGTAGCAATCGATTCGGAATTGCTATCGCTTTAACATTTTCATTTTTGTTTTTTTTCGTAAGGGAAGTATTGGCTAAACTACCAGTCTTTTGTTTTGAAACAAATCCTATCATTAGTTTGTTCATCAGTTGTTCTAAACTTCTAAAGTAAACAGGAGTACTACTCGGCACTGGTCATTCTTATCAATAAGCCGTCTCCAATAGGACCAACATTTGCACATTGCACAACTTGAAAGTGCGACTAAAGTGACACATGGTGGAATTACTGACTGTAAAATGCACGTAGAAGGACTGAAACACAAAGATAAGCTTACTTTATTCGAGTATAACGCACAAAACACTAAAGCAAAATTCGGGTGCACGTTATACAGGAATCCCGGTGAAACACTGCCATCCGCCAGTGAAAAAGTCCCCAACCATCCGTTATAATGGGAGACGTACAAACTGTCTCTAGCCACCAGAAGGGGTGCAAGAGCCCGTTCTATTGGCCGGTGCACACCGAATAACTCAAGAAGAATGGAATCCATTGTTTGGTGAGTCTGATGATGATGACAAATCAGACTTTTAAAATGTTTAAATATTATGACGATGTATTACACTAAGAATTTCTGTGAATAAATGTTTTGTCATGGCGATGTGTTCAGGATTTGCTATTTACCAGTACCCTTGGAATCCTTGGTGTGAGCTGCGAAAAAGAAAAAAAAATGTATACCAATTTTTAGTCACAAATTGTGTGCACTTTATCCTTGAGTAAATATGGTATTTTAATTATGCTGTACTTTTTCAATAGTTTGCAAAAACAATATTTCAAGTAGCGTAAAAGCATAAGAAGTTTGAATTAAATTGTCCTATGTATTTTTTTTTTACATTTTATATCGATTTTGCGTGAATCTCATTCACTCCGGAAAAACTCTAGAAATGATACCCCTGGAATGTGATGGGAGGTTGGCAGCTCTGCAAATGGTTGCCTTTACAAATGAAAGTGTAAGTATTGAATTGAAAATGGCTAATGTAGGCTGCAATTTTTCAGAAAGCTGCCATCATTGAAAATCGTTTGGTTACCCCTGTTCTATCTAATGGCGCAACCTCATTAATTACTGAGTGTAGTTTACAAAGGTTTTAAAAAAAGGGAAATCAACATGAATATTTACATATTTCTATAAATACATTTTCCATTTCCACAACATTAGTGGAAACATTCAATATACAATGCAAATTTTTAAGCCCTGGGCTTTTTTTTTTGTCCATGGGAAACATGTCGGTGCAAATTGCAGACGACGAGGGGAAATAAGTTGAATACTTTAAGATTTTATATTACAACTGGAGAAGACCGGCTGGCAAAAATGCACGTATCCCCAGAAAATATCTAGTAGTTAATGGATCTAACTATGTAACTATTCTGGTCAACCAACACCCATGAAAACACAGTTCAAAGTCCCGTAGAACAGTACAAGTAAAACCAAATCAACAACAGACATATTGGAGATTTTTGACCAGTAAAAGTGCATTTAGGTAAAATACATATAAATGTAGTCTGCTTTTACTCTAAGCCAGAAAGAATGGCAACATTTGGATACTGCAATACCTTTTTGTATAAATGTAGAAACAAATTTCTAGCCGATTGTCTGGCAGAGTGACAACATTTCAAGTTCAGCCTTTTACGTAACAGCAATTTAGTGCAGCATGATTAAGATGATCTACATTCTAAAGTTATATGGAGTGGTGTGGCAAGGCATAAAACAGCATGATATATACATTTTCTGGAGCTCTGTTGACATGACTGTTCATGTGCCCCAACAGTGTTATTTGCTTGAACCAAAAATTTGCAACAGGAAAAGGAAGATCTGCACAATGTCGACATAAAGGGAAAGCGCACCGAACACATATTCCTCTGAACTAATGGAGTACTTCCTGTTGCCAATGAGGAGTTGCGTGTCATAAGCCAGAAACTGCAAAGAGAAGACAAAACGGTTCCAGAATGTTTTGGTGCTCGTCTCCAAATGATATCAAAATACTCACCAAAGTGAATGCTATGGCTCCGATAGCAGCATAGAGCATGTGAAGCCAGTAGATCTGCAAGAGTGAAACCATTCAAATGACACCAAAATATATGTTGGTCCCAAGACTTTGTTTCACAGAAGTTACAACTTACATATTGGAACGACAGCACGATGCATGTGATGATTCCGGTCACAAAGACGACAATCCCGAGCACACAGAAGAAGCCCCGGCATTTGGTGAAGTCCACCTTGATGCACAATCAATGTGGTATTAAAGGGACAGACAGCTTTATCAAGTACATCCAAGTGGAAACTAGCCTTGCATGAAAGATGGTCCTTCCCGAATCATATATTCATCATACAGTATACTGTCTTGATAAACTCAAGCTTCTAACCACTTCTTTGACATATGATGAGCGAGCCAATCTAGAGAAAGAGGCAGGAGCTGCAAACGTGACCAAGAAGCAACTATCTATAACAGCGGTGTGCTAACCGGTCCTCAAGGGCCACTGTGGATTCAGGTTTTTGTTCCAACCGATCCAGCAGAGAAACTAGCCAATGAGATTTCTACAAAAAAAGGACCTGACTGCAATCCACTGATTGCACTTGTAGGAAACCAAGTTTGAGAAAAGGTGCCCTCTTTTTAGGTTGGAATAAAAACCCGCACAAACGCCCCTTTGTAGAATAATAGTTTGCCCACCCCTGATCTATAAGGTTGGAGTGCAAAGCGTTTTTGTGGTGAGGTTTTGACAACTAATAAACAAAATTAAATTATCAAAAAAAAGAGCAAAGTGACTCCAGAAAAGCTTTTTTTTATGGGAACCAGTGTTTTTGTTCTTCTGCGAACAGCTACTGTAGCAGGGGAAGAGATAGGTGAACTTCTCAAATTAGCAGTGAAATTTCCCCATTATGGAGGAACACAGAACATCAGTAAACTTTTTTTGATGGGAAATAATGATTTTGCACGAAAGGGAACAATCAATCTGGCCTGTCGGGTTCATTGAAAACAATCTTGTTCATTATATTATATATCATTTTATATCTATCTATATATATATATATATATATATATATATATATAAATATCTATATATGTATATATATAAATATCTATTGATGTATATATATATATATATATATATATATATATATATATATATATATATATATATATATATATATATATATATATATATATATATATATATATATATATATATATATATATATATATATATATATATATATATATATATATATATATTTCTATCCCTCTATTTCTATCTGTATATTTATACACACATATACATACATGTATACATATATATGTATATATATATATGTGTGTATATATATATATATATACGTACGTATTCACGTACACACGTACGTACACACGTACGTACACGCGTACGTACACGCGTACGTACACGCGTACGTACACGCGTACGTACACGCGTACGTACACGCGTACGTACACGCGTACGTACACGCGTACGTACACATATATATATATATATATATATATATATATATATATATATATATATATATATATATATATATATATATATATATATATATATATATATATATATATATATATATATATATATATATATATATATATATATATATATATATATATATATATATATATATATATATATATATATATATATATATATATATATATATATATATATATATATATATATATATATATATATATATATATATATATATATATATATATATATATATATATATATATATATATATATATATATATATATATATATATATATATATATATATATATATATATATATATATATATATATATATATATATATATATATATATATATATATATATATATATATATATATATATATATATATATATATATATATATATATATATATATATATATATATATATATATATATATATATATATATATATATATATATATATATATATATATATATATATATATATATATATATATATATATATATATATATATATATATATATATATATATATATATATATATATATATATATATATATATATATATATATATATATATATATATATATATATATATATATATATATATATATATATATATATATATATATATATATATATATATATATATATATATATATATATATATATATATATATATATATATATATATATATATATATATATATATATATATATATATATATATATATATATATATATATATATATATATATATATATATATATATATATATATATATATATATATATATATATATATATATATATATATATATATATATATATATATATATATATATATATATATATATATATATATATATATATATATATATATATATATATATATATATATATATATATATATATATATATATATATATATATATATATATATATATATATATATATATATATATATATATATATATATATATATATATATATATATATATATATATATATATATATATAATATATATATATATATATATATATATATATATATATATATATATATATATATATATATATATATATATATATATATATATATATATATATATATATATATATATATATATATATATATATATATATATATATATATATATATATATATATATATATATATATATATATATATATATATATATATATATATATATATATATATATATATATATATATATATATATATATATATATATATATATATATATATATATATATATATATATATATATATATATATATATATATATATATATATATATATATATATATATATATATATATATATATATATATATATATATATATATATATATATATATATATATATATATATAATATATATATATATATATATATATATATATATATCGCTACTTCGCGGTTCAGCTATCGCGGATTAAAAAAAATACAAATATTACATTGAAACAACATATTTTACAGTTTTTTTTGTTATAACATGAATTTCACTCTCTCTACCTGTATCCTATATGTTGTACTGTATACAGGGGGGTAATTTTTTTTAAAATAAAAAAATAAATAAAATAAATTAAATTCAAATTAAGCATTTTTGAAAGGGAATCCCTACTTCGCAGAAACTCATTATCGCGGGTGGTCCCGGTCCCCATTAACCGCGATAAGCGAGGGAACACATGCATATATATAAATATCTATATATGTGTATATGTATATATATATATATATATATATATATATATATATATATATATATATATATATATATATATATATATATATATATATATATATATATATATATATATATATATATATATATATATATATATATATATATATATATATATATATATATATATATATATATATATATATATATATATATATATATATATATATATATATATATATATATATATATATATATATATATATATATATATATATATATATATATATATATATATATATATATATATATATATATATATATATATATATATATATATATATATATATATATATATATATATATATATATATATATATATATATATATATATATATATATATATATATATATATATATATATATATATATATATATATATATATATATATATATATATATATATATTATATATATATATATATATATATATATATATATATATATATATATATATATATATATATATATATATATATATATATATATATATATATATATATATATATATATATATATATATATATATATATATATATATATATATATATATATATATATATATATATATATATATATATATATATATATATATATATATATATATATATATATATATATATATATATATATATATATATATATATATATATATATATATATATATATATATATATATATATATATATATATATATATATATATATATATATATATATATATATATATATATATATATATATATATATATATATATATATATATATATATATATATATATATATATATATATATATATATATATATATATATATATATATATATATATATATATATATATATATATATATATATATATATATATATATATATATATATATATATATATATATATATATATATATATATATATATATATATATATATATATATATATATATATATATATATATATATATATATATATATATATATATATATATATATATATATATATATATATATATATATATATATATATATATATATATATATATATATATATATATATATATATATATATATATATATATATATATATATATATATATATATATATATATATATATATATATATATATATATATATATATATATATATATATATATATATATATATATATATATATATATATATATATATATATATATATATATATATATATATATATATATATATATATATATATATATATATATATATATATATATATATATATATATATATATATATATATATATATATATATATATATATATATATATATATATATATATATATATATATATATATATATATATATATATATATATATATATATATATATATATATATATATATATATATATATATATATATATATATATATATATATATATATATATATATATATATATATATATATATATATATATATATATATATATATATATATATATATATATATATATATAAATATCTATATATGTATATATATAAATATCTATTGATGTATATATATATATATATATATGTATCTACCTTGGTCTGGAAGCAGAAGACTGTGACAGCAATGCAGACGACAACAGTGATGGACAATGCAAGAAACACTGCTGATGTGTCATAGTAACTGAAAGCACATTGAGCACTGTTATAGAACCACCACCACTATCATATCCTATCCATTTTCTTGACTTTTTATTTGTTCTTTACCTTGATATGGAACCAGCCATATATGAAAGAGCCAGGGTCTGAACAAATGAAAAAATACATTATTATTAGGGTTTCTATTTCTGGCACTGACAAATAACTGGAAGAAAAAAAATCAAGCATAAATCAATTCAGGGAGATGGCATGATAAACGGAGCAGAAAGAAAGTTCAAAAGCTATTCAAGCAAGAAAGGGGAAGGAAAAGGTGCTTGAATTATTTTTGACAAAAGCATGTCAAGACAGACCCAGAAAATCTTTTAAATTGTAGATAATTATCCGTCAGTAAAATCCTCTCTGTCTCGTTTGCGGAGACGCTGATGGTAACCAGATTTTTGCGGCAGTGTAAATAAGAATAGTTTAAATAGTGTTGCTTTCGGTATAGGGAACCTTTCAAAACCACCAAAGTAATTTTCCGATTTTTAATATAACGCTGCTACTTAACCACACTACATTGACGATTAACAATTATTTCCCTTTTCTCATATGGAAATTGAAGCAACAACACTTTTTTGGCCTGGCAAATTCTTCACTGATGTTGACATCCATTTATCGTTAAAAGCTTATATGATTTTTATTTCCCTTTTGGCTCAAATTAAATTAGGCGAGTACAGTAATCCCTCGATTATTGCTGTTAATGTCGACCAGACATGGCCGCGAGTAACGGAAAACAACGAAGTAGGGTCACCCCTATTTGAAAATATATATATATATTTTTTTACTTCAGCGCTGAGTTATAGTAGCAAGCGCCGATCAGGGGAGTGGCTTCCTCTTGCGAATTCCACCGTGGATTTTCCCTTTTTTAAGAAATTCCAAAAATAAATGTATTACAAAATATTCCCCCAGAAAAAATTCTGTAATGTAGTGAAGCCGCGATATTCGAGGGATGTACAGCTGCGTTGACTTTAAGTGTTACGTGACGTGGGAAAAAAAATCGAATGCTCTTTTCTCAACAACTGTCATAAGCAAAGGGAAGCGATGCATTCTTTCGTAGCCAAAACCAACAGACACAAAGAAAATGAGAGATTGTGTCATTGAGGGCTTTGTTCCAAAGTGTGCTGACTCAGTCCTGAGCTGTTGGCACACCCAAAAATCAACTTTCCCGAGTATAGCACCTTGCATAAAACGGCATATGTCTTATTACTAGTTGAAAATAGCATTAGCTTCCAACTCACAAAGATGGAGAGTAATATCATATTCCATGGAAACTTCCTCCTAAAGAGAGCGTGATATAACAAAATATATGCAGATTAATTTCAATGGGCAGTTTTTTTAGATTGTTATGCTTAAAATATTCACATTTACCGTGGGCCTTTGCAGCAAACCAAAACAAGGTGGGTGATAAAGTATACAGCACTGGAAAAATCAAGCATTAAAAGATTAGTACACTGTTCAGAAAGTTAGCCCTTGTTTTATTTCACATGAAATGTGTTTCAACTTACTATGATGCCCAGTAGACAGCCTGGTTCTGCTGTACAAAATTCCTGACCGGGTGCCTGATTTAAAAAATAATAATAAAAAAAAAATAAAAAAACATCAACCATGTAGGTTGCATACAGATCATAGATGGAAAGAATAACAACTGACACAATACTCACACAAAGGTGAAAACGGCCACTATGGCTGTTGTTACAAGGAGTTGCAGAGCCAGGATCATATACACCTGAACAATATAAATAAAACAGAACACGATAGTTGTGCAACTAAATAGTCAAGACACTGAACAACATTATTACCATGTACAATAAACAGGGATGTTTTAGGCATTTGAGTTGAACTTCTCAACACTACCTTTCTGATGAAAGCATGGCGAACACTCAGACTATCCCAGTCACTTCCCCTCGCAGCAAATTCGTCATCTGTCATTATAAGAGCAGCAATATGCAGTTAACCAGTAATGAAACAATTTACATTTACTTTAGTTTTGACATTGCCATTTCTTAGTGACACTACTGTGAAAACGTGACGACCAACAATCTTTGTGCTGCCTTACTTCCTAGAAATCAAATAATTTTGTAAAGTAAATTTGTTTTAGTTAGGGAACACTGCGGAAGAGAATAAGCATGACCCATTAAATGCAAGAATGATGTTAGAATCCTGAAACATTGTGGTAATAAATGAATGAATATGAATACTTTTTTGCAGCACAGGTGAGGTGAGTGGTTAGCGTGTAGGCCTCACAGTTCTGGGGCCAATGGTTTGATTCCATGTTGATCCTTACTGTGTGGTTTGTATATTCTCTTGGGTGGGTTTTCTCAGGATACATCCCAAAAACATACATGGTAGGTGGTTTGAACACTCTAAATTAGTGATTGACCAATATTGGTCTTTCTAATACTAATTATTAGTAAAGTAATACATTGAGATACGAGCTTAGTGTGTTCCGGGACCGAGCTTGTATGTTAATGTACTCGTATCTCAAATACATTTTTCTCAATATGAAATCACAAAATACAAATTAATCTCTTCCCACCCTCTGAAAAAAGCACCTAAAAATAGGATATAACAATTGAAAAATATGATTTTCATTTTAATTTGACGACCTATGCTCAAATCAACAAATACCTACAGTTAAGGTCAAATGTTTACATACACTTGTGAAGAACATATGGCTCTCTTGAGTTTTCAGTTATTCCTACAACTCTGTTTTTCTCTGATGGAGTGATTGGAAGAGATACTTCTTTGTCACAAAAACATTCATGAAGTTTGGTTCTTTTATGACTTTGTTATGGGTGAACAGAAAAAAAAGTAATCAAATCTGCTGGGTCAATAATATACATGCAACAGGACTAATATTTGGTAACATGTCCCTTGGCCATTTTCACTTCAATTAGGCACTTTTTGTAGCCATCCACAAGCTTTTGGTTGAATCTTTGACCACTCTTCTTGACAGAATTGATGCAGTTAAGTTAAATTTGATGGCTTTCTGACATGGACTTGTTTCTTCAACGTTGTCCACAAGTTCTCAATGGGGTTTAAGTTGGGACTTGGGCAAGGCCATTTGAAAATCTCAATTCTAGCCTGATTTAGCCATTCCATTACCACTTTTGATGTGTGTTTGGGGTCATTGTCCTGTTGGAACACCCAACTGCGCCCAAGACCCAATCTTTGGGCTGATGACTTTAGGTTATCTTGAAGAATTTGAAGGTAATCCTCCTTCATTATCCCATTTACTCTCAGTAGAGCACCAGTTCAATTGGCAGCAAAACAGCCCCACAGCATAATACTACCACCACCGTGCTTGACGGTAGACATGGTGTACTTGGGATTAAAGGCCTCACATTTTCTCTTCCAAACATATTGCAGGGCATTGTGGCCAAAAAGCTCGATTTATGTTTCGTCTGACCACAGGACTTTCCTCCAGAAGGTCTTATCTTTGTCCATGTGATCAGCAGCAAACTTAAGTCGAGCCTTAAGGTGCTGCTTTTGGAGCAAGGGCTTACTTCTTGCACGGCAGCCTCTCAGTTCATGGAGATGCAAAACACGCTTGACTGTGGACACTGACACCTGTGTTCAGGCAGCTTCTAATTCTATGCAGATCTGCTTTTTGGTGATTCACGGTTGAATCTTCACCCTCATGACCAATTTTTTTTCTCAGCAGCAGGTGATAGCTTCAGTTTTCTTCCTGATCGTGGCAGTGACAAAACAGTGCCATGCACTTTATACTTACATACAATTGTTTGCACTGTAGCTCTTGGGACCTGCAGCTGCTTTGAAATGGCTCCAAGTGACTTTCCTGACTTGTTCAAGTCAATGATTCGCTTTTTCTGATCGATGCTTAGCTCCTTTGGCTTTCCCATTGTAGCGTTTGCAACCAATTCGTCCTATTCAAATGGCTTCAGAGAAGTCACCCGCTGTAGTCACAATCACTCACAAGAAGTTAGGAGGCCATGCTATGAAGCTCATTCAAGGGTTAGGGTTTGGGACTTTCCCATTGTAGCGTTTGTGGGCGTTTGCATCCAATGAGCCCTATTTAAATGGCCTCAAAAAAGTCACCAGCTGTAGTCACTCATAATCACTCACTCAGAAGAACTTAAGAGGCCGTGAAGCTCATTTAACTGACAACTTTCTAAGTCACCAAAATGGCAAATTCGTGCTGCGGTATGTATATTTTTGACCCAGCAGTTTTGATCACTTTTTCTGTTAACACATAATAAAGTCATAAAAGAACCAAACCTTATGAATGTTTTTTTGTGACAAAGAAGTATCTGTTCCAATCCCCATCAGAGAAAATATAGTTGTAGAAATAACTGGAAACTCAAGAGAGCCATGTCATTATGTTGTTCACAAGTGTGTGTAAAATTTTGACCACAACTGTATCTAGTGGTTATGAACTGCAATAAAATGCGACATTATTGTGTTACTTTCGAGACAGACGGTAGCAGCTAACGACTGTGTGTGTGCGGAGGAGAGAGACTTGACGGGAAACCCTTTACTTCACTACACTTTTGTGACACTATGTAACGTAACATAAACTTTAAATTTAACTTAAATGAATTTAGTTTAGGAAACACATTTATTTAATGCTTAAATATGAAAACACATCTGGAAGCAGCACAACCAGGGTAAAAGCATTGAAAGGAAGCTGACAATCAATTTGGAATAAAGTATTCATGGACAAAATATAATTAACATCAGGTTGTGATTCAGATATCTTTGTTACGCCAGCAGAGAAGGCCTTGCAGGCCCTGACGGTCCAACCCTGATTAAACATCATAACCACTAGTTATTTGTTACTCTGTTAATAGATGGTTAATTAGAACAAATAAAAATGTTTTTCCATTCCAATATCCTGTTTTTTTGGAGTTTTTTTTCAGAGGGTTGTAACAAATTAATTAGTTTTTAGTTCATTTCTATGGGAAACATTGATTTGAGATACAAGTAAATCGACATACAAGCTCAGTCCCGGAACGCATTAAGCTCATATTTCAAGGTACCACTGTATATGCAAATGAGTGCCCCGAGATACGAAAAATATCCAAGTTACAAAATGCCCCAAAAGTAAATTCATTTCCTTATCCTCTTATTTTAGTTTTTTTTAATTGTCACGGATTGATTTGATTGTCATTGATTATCACGTTAGAACCGAGGCTGGGCAAACCGATCAGTCCTCGAGGGCCGCTGTGGGTCCGGGATCTTGTTCCAACTTATTCAACACAAATAGTTTTACCAATTAGGTTTCTGTAAAAACAAGAAGCACTTGATAGCAATACCCTCACTGCACTTCTAAGATACCAGATTGGTGGAAAGGTTTCCTCTTATAGGTTGGAACAAAAAATCCCGCCCCCACTTCACGGCCATTTCTGGAATAGTTTGCAAACAACACACCCACTCTCTGTTGCCGACCGTTAGCTTCCTCTTATTCCCCTGCGTTTTAACACGGATAGATTTTGTATGATTGTTATTCATTTTAATACATTAATAAATCATGTTCTTAACATTTTCTCTCATTTTTTATTTTCCTCACGTCTTTCATACAAAATTGGGATACTTTCACCAATTTTAAAGAGTTTAGTTGGTACTCGTTTTGAGGACCGTAGAACGAATTAGAGAATTTACAAATAAAGTAGTTATCTACTTGCTAAATTTTAGGAAAAAAGTTCTGGGAACAATTAATTTCACAAGTAGAGGTACGACTGCATATATGTACAAAAAAGTTATGTTCGGATAGCTTTCACTGGAAGTTAACGCTAAAATAGAAATATGCAAGAGTTGATAATCTTTTCTATTATGAAATTATTTGTTCAAAAATATGTGATCGAGAGGAACTAAGTCACAGTCCGAAAAATTTAACATATATCAGATTTAGAACCGCACACATTTGTTTTAATTCACTGCTTACCCACTTGAAAAGCTACAGTCTTACCAGAGCTCAAAACATCTGAAGGCATGGTAGGTGGCATGATGGGAGGCATGATGGGAGGCATTGGAGGCTGACCAGGATAGCCAGCTCCTGGGGGCCCAGCGGGATTTGGCTGTCCTGGGTATGGGCCAGGAGGATAACCCGGTGGCTGACCTAGGTAGAGAGGAGTGTTTGGACCAGTGGGGTAAGGAGCAGGAGGTTGTCCTGAATGAGGTCCAGCAAAATTTGGGAAGCCATATGCCGGGGGTGCTAAGTAATCACCACCCTGTGGTGCATATGGTGGGGCATGGGATTCATCATAACCTGGAGGGTAATCTGATCTGGACATTTTGCCTGAAAGAAAAAAGTGATTTGTTTTAAAACACATTGATGAAAGATCAAGTTTGAGTCTGACAAGTCTATTTATTGTGTGTTACAGTATTCTGTTGGTTTGTTCTAAAATGCACAATTCAGAAAGGGAACATAACCGCAAACAGAAAATGTTTTTTTTTAGATCAGAATAAAGGATTTTGGAAACCCTCCAAACTTTTGTCATATTGGGGAATCCATTCAATCTATCATTTTCTGGACCGCTTTATCCTCACCAGGGTCACGGAGGGTGCTGGAGCCTATCCCAGCTGACTTCGGGCCAGACGCGGTGGGCACCCTGTGGTCAGTCGATCGCAAGGCACAAGGAGACGGACAACCATGCACACTCACACCCATACCTAGGGGTAATTTATAATGTTCAATCAGCCTACCAAGCATGATTATGGAACGTAGGAGGAAATCAGAGTTCGCAGAAGAAACCCACGCAGTGAACGTGCAAACTCCACAGGTGCAGCGACTGGGATCTGTGTGCCTAAAGCTGCGAGGCCGACGCGCTAACCATTCAATCGCCAGGTTAAATTTAATCCAAAAATATAGATACAAATGTTTACTACTAAAAATAATAATAATGATATAATTATAACAGGGGCGGCCCGCGGGCTGAGTGATTAGAGCAGACATTGGCAAACTATGGCCCGCGGGCCAGATCCGGCCCACGAGGCGTTTTAATCCGACCCGCCGACGTTGTCCAAATAATGTTTATTTTATTTTAATTTTGTATTTTCCCCAAGATGGCGGCGTCACGCGGAAGCTAGTAGCAGTAACTTTGTCCACTCTTATTTGTTTTTTGTGTTTTACAGGCCCTCTATCTTTTTTAAAATGACATTTCAATATTTCTTAATACATTCCTTTTTACTTTACTTTGTACTTTATACTTTTTACTTTAATGATGAGTATGTTAATACTCTACTCCTTTTTTTCCTGTTTGTGTTTCATATATACTATTAACGAGTGCAGTTTTTTATATGTATTGTGTCTTGTACTGACCCCGCCCATCTGTCAAATTTTTAAAGTCAATGTGGCCCCCGGGCTGAAAAGTTTGGCCACCCCTGGGTTAGAGCGTCGGCTCCACAGTGGAAGTCCTGGGTTCAAATTCAGGTCGGTCTGCGTGAGTTTTCTCCGGGTACTCCAGCTTCCTCCCACATTCCAAAGACATGCATGGTCGGCTGATTGGACACTAAATTGCCTCTAAGTACGTGTGTGGCGTGAATGGTTGTTTGTCTCCCTGTGCCCTGCGATTGGCTGGCCATCAATTCAGGGTCTCCCTGGCCCGTAGTCAGCTGGGATAGGCTCCAACCGTAATGATGATGAAGCGGTTCAGAAAATGAGATGAGCTAATTATAACTGAGAACGGGCATCCACATCCAGCAGGTCTTTATTGTGTTGCTGTTAGATGACCAAAAATTGTCACTTTCTCTATTAAAGTTTTAAATATGATCACGATTCCTGATTAAGTTAGGTCAGTAGTGAAGATCTTGCTGGTTCTAAATCTTTTCGGTTGACGACCATTTTACTGGAAAGACGCACACATTCACACACCCGCATCAGGAGTACGCTTGTATTCCCTCTTAATGGGGCCATTCAGTATTTCAAATGCAAGTCCACATAGATCTCCACACGCTCACAGAAATGACGTATTAAAAATGAAATTCACAAACTTCATAAGCATCTTCCACGCAGTTTGTATTTTTTTTCCTCGTCAAACAAGTGGAAATGGAAAATTTGCTCTACCAAGTCCACTTTCAAAAAAGTTGTCGTAAAACAAAGACGACTAATAAGGAAGTTGAGATATAAACCTGAGCTAAAATACCCTCACGCAAACGGTCGCTGTGAAGCAGTACATTACTAAGTAATTTGGGGGAAAGAAAACAAAAGAACGACATACCAAGATTGTCCTACTGGTAGTTGGGAACTGGAAGTGGATCTTTCGTGTCGTAGAAAAGGGAATAGTAAGTGGGACTTTAGACTGGTTATTGGACCCCGAGAGACTCCGCGTTGTTGAAGAACATTTCCCGGAACATAGCCGAGAAAATGGGTGGAGTCCACTGGAATCTGTCTCCCACACCCGCGCCATGACGTGTAGCCTAGCTGTCTCGTTTGGATAGTGTGAATATGGGGACGGTATTATGTTTTGTGTCTCTCGAATAGCAATAAAAGGCAAAAAAATAAAGGACGCGTAGAAACTTTGTTCGTTCCTTTTTCTTCCGTAAACATGCATTGCGTTCATGAAAACCTGTTGTCACTGTATGAAGTCACATTACATCAGGCTCCTTTATCATTTTACATTTAAATGAAAAAAGAGTCTCTCAGTTTCAAGTCGTTTAGCAGTTGGCCAGTCCCTGCCGGATGAAGAGATATTTCATCAATGCGACCATGTCATAATATCTCTCCTGCATTTGTCAGGTTACGCCCATTTCTTCCACGACTTTTTCACTCAACAGTGGATTGGGTGTGTCCATAGCTGGCTCGTATAAGAATATTATTTAATCAGAGTTATATAATGTATTAAAATAAAGTGTAGTATAACAAATATAGTATATTACAACTGTTTTAACACGTAGTTAAACAACCCATCCCCGTCAAACTCGATTGGACGTCTCTCGTCGTCAATCTGAAAATGGATTTCATATTATTGAGGTGAACATTAATTACGTTAGCACGATAGTATTAAAACGAATAATTGTAATAATCTCACAATGACAGGAAGTGTTATTGTATTGAATTTAATTTGAATTAAATTGAATGTTTTTATTGTCATTATACAAGTATAAGTCTTGAGATTTAAAGCTTTCACTACTTAGTGGCGTGCACCGGCCTCACAGCTCTGGGGTCATGGGTTCAAACCCAGGGTCAGTACACCTATGTGGATTTTGCATGTTCTCCCCTGACCTGCGTTGGTTTCCTCGGGTACTCTGGTTACCTCCCACATTCCAAAAACATGCATGGTAGGCTGATTGGTCACTCTTAATTGCCAGTTGGTATGGGTTTGAATGTGAATGGTTGTCCGTTTCCTTGTACCCTGCGATCGGCTGGCTGCCAATTCAAGGTGTCCACCGCTTATGGCCTGGAGGCAGCTGAGATTGGTTCCAGCGCGAGCGTAATGAGGATAAACCGGTTCAGAAAATGAGATGAGAATACATTTCTATCCACTTCACAACTGTGTCTCACTTGTTTCTTGACACAAAAAAAAATCAATTTTATATTTTTGTTTGAAGCCTGAAATGTGGCGAATGTTTGAAAAGTTTAAGGGGGCCCGAATATTCCCCCAAGGTACTATATATGCCCGCTACGCATTGCATATATGTCAAACTTAAAACTAGGTTACACTTGTTTTACTTTCTTGTTATGCATTTGACACTTGAGGGAGTTTTGTGCCATGAGACTTTAAATGCTATTTGTTTGGAACGAATCATGACCATTCAGCCATTTCACATACATGTGTACACAGGAACTATATCTTCCTGTGTGAATTTATGTGAAATAATTGCATTCACAAACATTAACAGCACATTATACCAAATATTCTGAAGTAAGTGGCAGAATAGTGGCATTAGATTACAGTAAATTTTCAAATGTATGTAATTATCTCATTTTTCTCATCTCCTTTTCTAAACCGCTTGATCCTTATTAGGGTCGCGGGGGTACCAGAGCCTATCCAGCTGATCGCAGGGCACAAAGAGATGGACAACCATGGACACACACCCATACCTAGGGGCAGTTAAGAGTGTCCAATCATCCTACCAATATCAGAATATTTATTGTTAATATGTAGTCAGCTAATAATACATGTAGAATTTTTCTATAATGGATATTTAAGAGATACTTTAAAATGGCTCGAGGAAAGTTAAATACACTAGATACATTTTTTATTAAACATTTTTTCTCCACGAGATTTAGTGACAGACACACGACAAAAATCACATTTTCAAATCGCACCAGTATGATTTTTAAGATCTTAAAAGAACATTTCAGCTGAACTATTCATATTTTTGTAAACATCAGCATACTGTTTCATGACTGCATTGATGAACATATATGGCACTTAGGAGTTGCATTTAGTTGCTATCGACAAACTTTAGAACAAGTCTCTTGGTGAGGGTATAATTGGGCTGTGGCATTTGTTTGTGCGCAAGAAAGTCTCTTTTGCTGACTTCTCTGTTAACGCGTGTCAAAACAGTGAGTATATCTTCCTTTTCTTGGCTGCAAATAAAAAAACATCACACAGTATCACATAGAATCCCTTTGTAATATCACAATAACAATATTTAAAATCAACAAAAGCACATCAAGTAGTGAATTGTTTTTAGAGCTCTATCATTTTTGTATTAACATAAATGTCACGGTCTGACGTCAAGTACTGCATACATCAGTAAAATTATTTCAGTATGGAAGAAATTCACAATATAAAGTTTTGGGGACATTTATGGTGATTGTGTACAGAAAAGAGCTGTCAACTTATCCGGAATTTCCGGAGTTTATCTGGACAAACAACGCAAACTGTGATTTTTTCACAAGGGAAGTATTATTAAGGGTGATTAAATCATCAATCTTATTTTGAAACAAATCCTATCATTACCAAGATTGTTCTCGAGGAAGTAGGCGTAGAGAGCACTGGTAGGTATGCCCAGGTTATTCAATGAAATATCCCATGTTGAAGCCATCTCCAAAAGGACAAACACGTGCACATTGCACAACATTCATGTGCGACTACAGCTTGACACGGGAGAATTACTGACTGTAAAACACAGTTTATTTGACTATTTAGAGCAGGGGTGTCAATCATACGGCCCCCGGGCCGAATCCGGGCCGTCTGGTGGTTTGGTACGGCCGGGGAAGAAAGCTGCATTGTATAAAAAAAATATGAATTTTCTTTAATATTTGTAGTTTTTGTATTATCCGCTAGGGGGCGCAGTGTTTTAGTACGTGCAGACAACATGAATTGACATTTATTTATGTTCTTATGTTATTCTCTTGTTCATAATATAATGTTCATAATGTAAAAGGAAAATTCTGGTAATAAACATTTTGATAATTTACTCATTCTTTGCACTATTTATTAGTATTAGTGACTAATACAAAGGAAAGAAGTGGGCTTATTGTTAGTTATATGTAATTTTGCAATGAGTTTACTGGTCCGGCCCGCTTGATCCCAAATTAAGCTCTATTCAGCCCGCAGACCAAAGGGAGTTTGACACCCCTGATTTAGAGTGTTTTTGACGAGCATATGGGAAGTCAACTGCCTCCCCACTCGCCTGGGATTTTTTGACTAGATTCACCGTAAAGCTTGGAGTAGGGAGTCAGGGTATTTTTAAGGTCTGCTCATTTGAGCACAAGAACACGAAAGTCCGCTGGGTTGACCGCAGAAAATAGCGTGACAGCAAGAAATGAAACCGGTTAGTCAAGTGATCAGTGATACAAAAATGTGAATTTAGTGCACATACAAGTCACACCGATCGAAACTTTTAAGTGCCCTATAGGTGTGAAAATATGGTATTCAAGTTGGCCAGTTGCAAGTTGTTCTCCTCTTTGTAGCTTCTCTGAAGAGTGGCAACATGGGAGCTACCACTCAACTGTAAAATGAACTGAGAACAAAGATTTTTCAACATCATGTTTAAAGGAAAGGATAGAAAAAGGTATCTCAGAGATTTCAGCTGTCAGTTTCCACTGCAGTTCCCACAGACCAGCTTTACAGACCTACAACATAATCTTGCTGCAGATAGTGTCACTGTGCACCATTAAACTACCATATTTTCACAACTATTCGGCGCATCGTATTTTTAGCTGGTGTCAATAATGAGTGCTATTTCTGTATTTTACACACACAAAGGACACACCATTCTTTTAGACCAGGCATGGAGAAACTACGGCCCGCGGGCCACATGGGCTTTTTAATTCGGCCCGCCGACGTCGCCCATATAATGTTTTTTTTTTTTTTCCAGGATGGCGCAGTCACGCGGAAGCCAGTGGCAGTAGCTCTGTCCACTTATTTGTTTTTCGTGTTTTACAGCCCCTCTATCTTTTTTTAAATTACATTTTAATATTTCTTAATACATTCCTTTTTACTTTACTTTGTACTTTATACTTTTTACTTGTATGATGAGTGATGAGTATGTTAATACTCATATGTACTGTTAACGGATGCAGTTATGCATATCTTGTGCTGACCCGGCCCATCTGTCAAATTTTTAAAGTCAATGTGGCCCCAACGGTGCTTTCCATGCTTCGTCAAGGTGTATTGATGTGTATACAGGCCACAATCCATTGGGTGTATTGACAAAAGAACTACTACATATCCCGGCAATCACTGCGCAGTACTTTGTCTACGGAAAAATAGTAGAGTCGGTGTACCCTATCGACTGATTTATTTTATTTCATCGTGATAATAATTTTAGTATTGATCTGATATATAAAGCGCACTGGATTATAAGACACCCCGTCTATTTTGGAGAAAATTTAAGACTTTTATATGCGCTTTATAGTCGTGAAATTACGATATTTAGCACACTTAGCACAAATAGATGTTGGGAGAGTAATCCGACAAAAGCCTTTTCTGTGTACATGTCACAAACAGAGTTGCTTGAGGTATGCTGAAGCACATTTGTACAAGCTAGCTTCATTTTGGAATAGGCTGTTGTGGACTGATGAAATTATTTGGACATAAAAAGGGTAGAACACAGCATTTGAAGACAAACACTTGCTACCCACAGTGAAATTTGGTGGGGATTCCATCAATCTGTGGGGCTGTGTGACCAGTGTAGGAATTTGCCTATTTCTTTTTCATTACCTAACTATGGTGTATGCTTCATCCACTTTTCTCTCCATTGGTCGTTTTCTCTCATTCTTCCCAATTCTGATTGCGTAAAATCTCTTATTCAAAACAGCCCCGAACCCCCCGCCATTTATTAGCTTACTTATTACTTATCTATTTATGTCTAAAATGCCTTTCCTTTATCTGTATTCTCCCCCTCTTGATACTGTGACAACGAAATATCCCGAAAACGGGATGAATAGTTATACAATCCAATCCAATTTTACGATTTCCACATGTCAAGATAGTTATGACACACAAACCCAAGTACTGTGATCCTTCACCACTTTGTGGCCTCAACATTCCTCAGCACATCGTATTTATTTCTGATTACCGTATTCACTCCCATATAAGGTGCTTTTATCAGACAAAAGTAAATATGAACGAATCAAGGGTACGGCTTATATGCACATAAAAACAAGACCTGCTAAAAAACTAATTTGACGGTGCAGTGACACGATGACGTCACGACATAATGGCGCCATTGCGGGCGCCATGACGTCATGACACAAGCGAAGGCCGAGCTTCTTCGCCTGGCAGACTGTGAGGCAGCAAAATGCTACATTGAGGAAGAGTTCACATAATTCAAGAGAATGGTTGGTTATCTTCCGGAGCAAGTTGGCCTTTTTGGAAGGGGATGCCTGGACTTTCTTATTCAAAGATGAACTAAAAGATAACGCAGATCGCACGACGTTCATCATGTGTGAGGGTACTGCTGGCTGGCGTAATCTAAATGTCTGACCGTCCCCATGGTTTAAAAAAACAAGAACAAAGCCTTGCTGCCTGTCTACTGGACAAGAAACTGGAAAGCCTGGATCACTAAGGGCCTCACAAACTGTTTCATCCCACACGCAAAGCTGTACATCACTAAGAGGGGGCTTCCCTTCAAGATTTGAACTGTGCAGGAGGAATTGGACTAAACTGACTGATTTCATTTTCATTAAACAAATGTAATGAGATTTAAACATTAGTTTTTAAATGGAATGTTTGCCCTCAATGGCACTCCGATTAAGCTCATTCATTCATTCATCTTCCATCCTCGAAAAATTTGGGGGGTTACCGGGGCCTAACCCAGCTGTCTTCGGGCGAAAGGCCGACTACACCCTAGACTGGTCACCAGTCGGTCTTGGGGCACACTGAGACAGATGACCATCCTCAATCCCAATCATACTGCCACAAGCGGGAATTGAGCCCACGTCTGCCAGCACCGTAGTCAGGCAAGTGAACCTCTATCCCATTAAGCGGTTTTGTTGAATTTATATCAAGTGAAAAGGAACTATTTTTGCTGAAAACAGCATTTAAAGTATTTAGAATTTTGTATATGTAGATAACAAAAATTTAGTCTTTTCATATACTTATAACTGTAGTATTTGATAAATTCACTTAAACATAATTGCGCTTATGCACTTGTATTTTTGTAAAAGAACAAAAGCATGTAGTATGGTTAGTAATAATGGGGGCTTTCCCACTTCACGGTTTTGCAATTATTGCAGCCATGTCTGGTCTACATTATCCGCAATATTCGAGGGATTACTGTAATAATTTAATTATCAAAAACACTCAAATGTTTCAATCTCACCTCTCAGCCGATTGTTGGAGCTGCTTGCAAAGCTCTTGAATATAGATGGAGCCTGTGAGCCTGTGTCGGAATGACTTGCATTCTGGCACAGTGGCCATGCCGAGCAAAAAGTCAGCATCTGAAGGGACTGTTTCGGAGTGGATGGGACCCGCATCGGTTTCAAGGTTACTGTGTCTGTCCTCACTTCTTTGACTTAGGTTTGGGGAGCACAGCAGGGATCCGGTTTGATAGCCTCCTCCCTGACAAGCTTGGATGAAGAACAATTTAGGTTTCCCTGCCAAAGTGGGAGCATTTTCACTTGTGAAGGGCTGAGTCAATTCTCGAAGGAACACCTTTTTCTCATCACTCCCGAAGACACAACCACTTTCTCCATGGGAGAGCACACAAACAACCTAAACGCAAATGTAAATGCAGTTTGTTTTATTGCAGTGAAAATTACACGAGTCAAAAAAAACATTAAGAAATAAGGGTTATGTAAAATTAATCCAAATATACATAGAGTATATACAGCTGTGGTCAAAAGTTTACATACACTTGTGAAGAACATAATGTCATGGCTCTCTTGAGTTTACAGTTATTTCAACAACTCTGATTTTTCTCTGCTAAAGTGATTGGAACAGATACAGACGCTCCCCTACTTACGAACGAGTTACGAGCGCTTGTTCATAAGTTGAATTAGTTCGTAAGTTGATTCAGTGCTATATTTTGTTTCATAATTTATGTTTAAGGCCTATATAAGTATATTGAAGGTTTATATAAGTGCATTTGTATGTTTAAGACTTGTCTAAGTAGCCAGCATTGTTTTGTACTGAAAAAACATTTAATAAAATGGAGAATACATACAGTACTGTATACATACATTAGAGAGATGGAGAGAGAGATTTACTAGAAACTGTCCGAAAGAAGCTATCTAATGACGATTGCACAGTCTTCTTTTTTTTCATCATAAATGCGGTAGCACTATATGGCATCATTCAATTGATTTGCAACTTTTGTGCAACGTTCAATATTTGGGTCCTGCTACTCGATCTTTCTGTTTATAAATGGTACTTACTGATGGTGTCAAGTTGTATTCCCGTGCAACGCTCACCACTTTCTCACGCGCATCAAACTTCTTTATCATTGCCACTTTTGTTTCAAATGAAATGGCTTGCCTCTTCCATGCACCTCCCTCACTAGAAGCCTTTCCCCTTTCACCAACTATATTGAATAATGAATGCAGAAGATATTTAATGATAAAAATGAAAAAGGTTCTTTGCGCACTGGAGATACGTCACGCACTTCCACAACTTCCGCATTGCAACGAACTGGGCAGCGGAAGGTGGATATTGGGTGAGCGGAGTTCTCACAGCGCCAGGTGTCGGTATTAGCAGTGGAAAAAAGAACGACTCGAAAAAAGGCGCGCAACACAAAATCAAACTTACGAACACTTTTCGACATAAAAGCAATTTGCAGACATGTTCGTGTCTTGAATGTCCGTAAGTAGGGGAGCGTCTGTACTTCTTTGTCACAAAAACATTCATGAAGTTTTGTTCTTTTATGACCCTTACGGGTGAAGAGAAAAAGGTGATCAAATCTGCTGGGACGAAAATATACATACAGCAGCGCTAATATTTGTTGTCTCTTGGCCATTTTCACTTCAAATGGGCGCTTTTGGTAGCCATCCACAAGCTTCTGGCAAGCATCCGGTTGAATCCTTGACCACTCCTCTTGACAGAATTGGTGCAGTTCAGTTAAATTTGATGGCTTTCTGACATGGACTTGTTTCTTCAACATTGTCCACAAGTTCTCAATGGGGTTTAAGTCAGGACTTTGGCAAGGCCATTTGAAAATCTTAATTCTAGCTTGATTTAGCTATTTCATTACCACTTTTGATGTGTGTTTGGGGTCATTGTCCTATTTGAATACCCAACTGCGCCCAAGACCCAATCTTTGGGCTGATGACTATAGGTTATCTTGAAGAATTTGAAGGTAATCCTCCTTCTTCATTATCTCATTTACTCTCAGTAAAGCACCAGTTCGATTG
Source organism: Stigmatopora nigra (assembly GCF_051989575.1). Classification (NCBI taxonomy): domain Eukaryota; kingdom Metazoa; phylum Chordata; class Actinopteri; order Syngnathiformes; family Syngnathidae; genus Stigmatopora; species Stigmatopora nigra. The sequence goes on from NC_135516.1 coordinate 1,692,901, forward strand.
GTAACAAAACAGCCCCACAGCATAATACTACCACCACCGTGCTTGACGGTAGACATGGTGTTGTTGGGGTTAAAGGCCTCACATTTTCTCTTCCAAACATATTACAGGGCATTGTTGCCAAAAAGCTCGATTTGTGTTTCGTCTGACCACAGGACTTTCCTTCAGAAGGTCTTATCTTTGTCCATGTGATCAGCAACAAACTTAAGTCGAGCCTTATGGTGCTGCTTTTGGAGCAAGGGCTTACTTCTTGCACGGCAGCCTCTCAGTCCATGGAGATACAACACACTTGACTGTGGAAACTGACACCTGTGTCCAGGCAACGTCTAAATCTTGGCGGATCTGCTTTTTGGTGATTCTCGGTTGAATCTTCACCCTCCTGACCAATGTTATCTCAGCAGCAGGTGATAGCTTTCGTTTTCTTCCTGATCATGGTAGTGACAAAACAGTGCCATGCACTTTATACTTAGAAACAATTGTTTGCACTGTTGCTTTTGGGACTTCGCAGCTACTTTGAAATGGCTCCAAGTGACTTTCCTGACTTGTTCAAGTCAAGGATTTTCCCATTGTAGCGTTTGTATCCAATTCGTCCTATTCAAATGGCTTCAGAGAAGTCACCTGCTGTAGTCACACAATCACTCACAAGAAGTTAAGAGGCCATGCTATGAAGCTCATTTCACTGACAACTTTCTAAGTCAACAAAATTGCTAATTCGTATTGCTGTATGTATATTTTTTACCTAGCAGTTTTGATCACTTTTTCTGTTAATCCATAATAAAGTCATAAAAGAACCAAACTACATGAAAGTTTTTGTGACAAAGAAGCATTTGTTTCAATCATTATCAGAGAAAAATCAGAGTTGTAGAAATAACTGGAAACTCAAGAGCCATGACATTATGTTCTTCACAAGTGTACGTAAACTTTTGACCACAACTGTACATTTGATCTTTCTCACCAGAGCATCATCCATTGAAAAAATTCGTGAAGCATGGGTTTTTAGTTGAGTCCTAATATCTTCTCCTGTCAAGTTCTTATGCACAATCACGGTGAAGCCAAATCTTGAGAACAGCGATTCAAGAGTTTCTATAGAATACAGAAGAAAAGGTTTTGACTTGTGTGGCCATTGTTGACTTATCCATTAAATATATATTTGAATGACACCCATTAGGAGAATATTGAAAAATCAAATATTTGGCTTTAAATATCCAACATGCAAAGTCTGTACGTCATAATGTCAGCCATTTTTATGAAATGCACACTTTTCATGGGCTTTTATTGGCAAAGAACAAAACGAGCACTGGGTTTCTCACCTATTTCATATTCTGAATTAAGGCAGCTTTCAAATGACATGCTATGCATGACTATTCAAACAAAAATATTAGTTTAATATAGTTTGTGTGTTTCATCAAAGAATTCACTTTTTTGCCTGCGATTTTGTGGAAAACGGTGCAGGGTGTACCCCACCTCCTGCTAACAGAGGAAATGCCTGATGTGAATGACAACAGAATCTGGCTGTGAACGCTTGGAAAATGGACTAAAGCCATGGATCGAACGCAATTTAACACCTTTGCTAACGACTTGGGAGCGTGAATGCCGGTGGCCAACATAGTAGTTCAGGCGTCGCACAAGTTACGTGACAATATGGAACGAATTGTCGATGCCGATATAACAGCGAAGAATATCAAAAGGCGTGGGAGTGATACATGTAGCGAGTTACAATGGATTGTGGATGACTGGGTTCAAGTGTCGGCCAGCACTGTTGTTTGAGCTTTCACCAAAGATGGAATGAAGTTTCCGGAATGCACAACTCTTAGTGTCAGTTGAGCCTAGGATGTTGAACACTAAACTCTTTATATCATAGTGTGGCTTTTACCGCTATAAAGCATTATCAAACTTAGTTTTGCTCGTAATGTCTTTAAAAAAACACGCTAGCGGCTAGCCTAACATACGTTAGCAGCTACCATAACATATTAGGACAATTCACCGAAAGACGTTTTGCCGTTCGCCAAATAGACGTTTCGCCAACGGACAGTTCGCCAAATGGACATAAAGCCAACGGACATAAAGCCAACGGACAGTTCGCCGAATGGACATAAAGCCGACGGACAGTTCCCCGAATGGACATAAAGCCGACGGACAGTTCGCCGAATGGACATAAAGCCGACGGACAGTTCGCCGAATGGACATAAAGCCGACGGACAGTTCGCCGAATGGACATAAAGCCGACGGACAGTTCACCGAATGGTCATAAAGCCGACGGACAGTTCGCCGAATGGACATAAAGCCGACAGACAGTTCGCCGAATGGACATAAAGCCGACGGACAGTTCAAGAATGGACATAAAGCCGACGGACAGTTCACCGAATGGTCATAAAGCCGACGGACAGTTCACCAAATAGACAAAGCCGACGGACAGTTCGCTGAATGGACAAAGTCGACGGACAGCTAGCCGAATGGACATAAAGCCGACGGACAGTTTGCCGAATGGACATAAAGCCGACAGACAGTTCGCCGAATGGACGTTTCGCCGAACTGACATTTCGCCGGACAGACGTTTCGCCGAAAAAAATAGATTTTATTATTTTGTTCAACATATAAAAGTGGGGATGTTTCTCATTGTTGTTTTTTGTGCCGAGTTTGAAAAACTTATATACACGCGATCCGGGGGCGGGGCGAGCGCGCAAATCCCGTTTCGGCGAAACGTCCGTTTGGCAAACCGTCTTTCGTCAAATCGTCCGCTCACTTAACATAGGTATGATAGCAGATAGCATAAGCCTAGTGTCAAGCTAGCGCCTTTTCAAAACGAGGTGCCCTATGTATTGACAAAAAACAAAAAATATACCCGCAACTGAGACTGCCGCCTATCAGGCTATTTATAGGTGTGAAAATACGATATACAGATTTTTAATAGAAATGTAAATTAAACAATTCAAATTCATCAATTCGAATCGTATTGTGTTTTCCAAACTATAAGTTGCCTTCTTTTCCCAATACAGTCATACTTCTACTTATGAATGCCTCTATGTGTGAAATTTCCAGTTTAGGAAAGCATTTTCCATGCAAATGAGTGCCTCGAAATTAGAAACAAATCCAAGTTACAAAAAAACCCAAAACGTAAAAGCATTAATTATTCGTTATTTCATTTGAAAATATTGTCACGGATGCATTGAAGCTAACTTTAAAACCTCCCTACTCTATCTTGAGCTCTCATTGGCTGTCTCACAACAACCACTGTTTCAAGATTCTCTCTTTCGTTCTGACTGTTTTTTTGTTGAGTTTTTTCAAGTGTGGATAAAGAAGTGGTCAGCGTGGGACCCAATAGTCTATCACACAACTGTGAAGTTGATTTGCCAAACAAGTAGTCGAGGGCATAAAATCAAACGTTCTAGTTGAAATAATGAAACTCTCAACAATACGGGGGAATAAACGATAAGGCATTCGAGAAAGAGGCAGCGAGCATTGCAATAGCAATAATAATAAAAAAATCAAAGAAATGCTGGAGATGTTTAATAAACTTTATCTCTGTGGAAGAAAGTGTTCACGATCGCCCACTTTGACGAAATTTGTCTGTTGCATTATAGAAGCAATATTAAAAAATCACCAAAGGGAATCGTTTTTTCAAAATGTCCGTCAACCAGCACGGCAAAGGGTTAAATCCAAAAAAGGAAGAACCAGTAGCGACTGATAAAACGGGTGAAAAATTACATTCGCAAGAAATCATAAAAGGTTAATGTTGGTTGTTGATTAATGTAGTTTACCGTATTTATTCGAATAAAAGCCGCCTACGAGGATATGATGCATCCCTAAAATTGTCTTAAAATTGTTGAATTCGACATTTTTCCGTGCATAAGCCGCCCCGTTTCTCAATTTTCACCTCCATATTTATTATTTTAATAGGGAGTACACGTGTTACTTTGAAGGGAAAATCTTAAGAAAAATCACCACGTGGAATTTCTGAGATACTGTATGAATCAAAAGAATATTATTAGGGCCAGTATCATAAGTTAATATGGCTTATTCAATTTGAAAAAGGACAAAGGTTTATCTCAATGAAAACCCGGTGCTTTTTAAGGACATAAAGTACAATTTTCTTACCAGAAGTTTAAGATGTGAAGGCCAAAATATCTCGATGTTTTTCCATTATATAGATATTCATATTACCCGTTTTATTTCATAATCACAAATGTACAATTCTTGGTTCAAATACAGGTCACGTCCCACCTATGTGGAGTTTGTATGTTGATTTGAATTGAATGCTTTCATTGTCATTATAGAAGTAAATTGAGATTTCAAAGCTTTCACCACATAGGTTTATATTTTAATGATCGACCGCAAGATCTTCGATCAGCCTTAACTATTGTGATGTGCAGAGCACGTTTAATTACGGTAAGAGGAGGGCCCCCGAGCGAGCAATAGCAGACACAATATCATGTCTGGCCAATCTGAGCACGTGTACCTTTGGTAAGATGGCAGTGCCCCGAGCGAACAGTGACGGGAACATACGTTTTTTCACGTTTATGCAAGATACCGTTGATTATTTCCTTGAATTTATTCATAGACGTCAAAATACCTTTTGTTTAGCGTTTCAATCTTTTTCTCTTTTCTTTATTTTGAAATAATCGGCCGCATTGTCTTGCATCATAACGTCACGGCAGCATTTTGTTGTGACGTCACCGTGTCATCGTCAGTAACTTGCAGTTTCATGCATGTCGGGTAAAAGCCATACCCTCATTTGAATCATGATTTTTGTGTCCGACAAAACTGGCTTATATGTGAGAAAATACGGTATGTTGTTGTTTGAATTCTTAATGTTGCGTTTATAAGACGTGCTTAAGTGTCCGTGTGGATTGGATTGGATTCGATAACTTTATTCATCCCGTATTCGGGATATTTTGTTGTCACCGTAGAAAGAGGGTGAGGATGCAGAAATAAGAAAGCCATTTTAGACATAAATAGATAACAAGTTAATTAATAAATACATGAATAAATATATAAATAAAGAACCGTGTTGCTGAATCTGTTGCAAGTATCTGTATCATATTTGAAGTCTGATGTGTAGAGGGAGAAGAGTGGGGAAAGCACTGTGCCTTGTGGGGCCCCCGTGTTGCAAGCTACCACATCAGACGTACAGTCCTGGAGTCTCACATATTGTGGTCTGTCAGTGAGGAAGTCGATGATCCATGCGGCAAGGTGATTCCTTACTCCAGCCTCTTCCAGTTTCCCTCTCAGTAGGATCGGCTCAATGGTGTTGGAGGTCAAAAAACATCATTCTCACCGTGCTTCCTGTGTTCTCCAAGTGTGAAAGAGACCTGTGCATCAGGTAGGTGGTAGCATCTTACACACCAATGCCTGGACGATAGGCAAACTGCAGAGGGTCCAGCTCTGCATTCATCAGGGGGCTGAGGTGGTTGAGGATGATCCTCTCCAATGTCTTGTGGGAGGTTAATGCTAGCGGCCTGAAGTGGTTTGGCTCCCTGGGGTTTGCAGTCTTTGGAACTGGGACCACGCAGGAAGTTTTCCACAAGGTGGGGACCTTCTGCAGACTGAGGCTGAGGTTGAAAATGTGCACAATCACTTTTCCAAGCTGATCCGCACACTCTCTCAGTAGTCTGGAGCTGAGGCCGCCTGGACCGACCGGTAGCCTTCCTTGCCTCGATCTTCTTTAGATGTTTTATCACCTGATCGACAGTGATGCAGAGACCGGTGGAAGAGGGGGAGGAAGAGGAGAACGAGGGGGAAAGAGTTGCTTCTGGTCTGGGGAGTCACGGGAGTGGGGGCAGGGCTGAATCTGTTAAAGAACTGATTCAGTTCATTGGGCCACTCCCTGTCTCCGGGTCTCTCTCACTGTTGCCTCCAGGGCCCAAGATGGTCCTTAAGCTCCTCCAGACCTCTTTGGTGTTGCCTCTTTGGAGTTGCTTCTCTAGCTTCCTCCGATAGATGGTCTTTCCCTTCCTTATCTCTCTCTCTCTTCAGCTCCTTCTGGACCATTTTAAGATTCTCCTCCCCAGACCTAAAAGCCCTTTTCTTCTTGTTCAGGAGGGCCCTTAGATCCCTGGTGACCCATGGCTTATTGTTGGAGTAACAACGGACCTTCTTTGGGGTGCAATGTTCTCAACACAGAAGCTAATATCAGTGATGCAGTGGGTCAAGCTGTCGATGTCATCCCCATGTGAATTGCACAGCATCTCCCAGTCGATCATCTCGAAACAGTCCCTCAGTACCATGCTGGTCTCCTCAGTCCATCTTTGTATGATCCTCGTGGTAGGTTTTATTTTCCTCACCTTAGAGATGTAGGTGGGGATCAGATGGACCAGGTTGTGGTCTGAGCGGCCCAGTGGGGGCAGGGGGACTGAGCTGTATGCCTCCTTTGTGTTGGCATACAGCAGGTCCAGAGTTTTTCGTTCCCTGGTATGGCACTTCACATACTGAGTAAGGTGGGGAGAGTCGAAGTCAACGGAGCATGGTTAAAATCACCAGAGATAAGGAGAGCGTGGGGTGTGACGTCTGTAGTCGGGAAACAGTAGCGTGGAGCAGCTCGCGAGCATCGGCCGAAGGAGGTATATACGCAGTTATTACGATAATATGCGAGAACTCCCGGGGGATGTAAAACGGCCTAATGCTAACAGCTACTAGCTCGATATCTCGAGTGCAGTTGCTCCTTCACAGTAATATGCCCAGGACTGCACCATCTACTATTAATAAAAACAGCTCGTCCCCCACCTTTCTTTACCGCTCTCCTCAGCATCTCTGTCCTCACTCACCAGCTGAAAGCCACCCAGGGAGATGAGAGTCTGGTATTCGCTCATCCAGCCAGGTCTCCGTGAAGCACATAATGCAGATTCTCCGATATTGTTGTTGTTGTATGGTAAGCTATGTTAGCTCTTCCATCTAATTGGGGAGAGATCTTACGTTCCCCATAATAATAGATGGAATGCTGGGTCTGAAGCGTCGCTTTCTCTCCTGACATTTTCGCCCAGCTCTGCATCCTCTTACTCTTTAACTCCGCGGGGAAGTCCAGGGGAGTCATGTAGCCTCAAGAAGGTTAAGGGTTAGGATTCTATCCCATCTAACTATAGGCAATATGATGCGTTAAGACGAGCTGCATTATGTCACACGAAAGGTGCCAAAAGTTGCCCCCCCCCTGTCAAGATAAGCAATATTGAAAATGAATGAATATTTTGGTACTTTATGCTAGCTTTGGCTGGCAGAATATGCTTACCAAACTCATTAACAAGTGCAAAATGTGTAACGACAAAAGAGCTACCTGGCTCTAATATGTGATGATGCTTCAATCAATTTTCATTGAAAATAAAACATTTAATTGTCACGTTTAGATTAATAACTTGAAAATACACACTCTCATCCTCCTGCGTTCCAGGCCTTTTGTTCAGCTCCGGTCCCAAAAAATCCTCATTGTTGATGATTACACACAGGCCACGAGGGATGTGAGTCATTGAGTAGTACTCTGTCTGAGACACAAGCACACATAAATCAATAAGGTGATCATAACTGTCAGTGTATGAATAATCTCTGAGCTGTTGGATGTGTGTAGAAACCTGATCAGAAAGTGAGGTTCGTTGGGTGTTTGTTTCTGCATCTGAGGATAGAAGGCTACGATCTAAGGATAAACAAAACAGTCAGCACTCACTAGCACGTATACAAGAAATAACTCCTGACAAGTGCATTTTAAAGAGACGTACAGTTGGGTGGAGCCGGAGATGAGGACATACTACTGGAGATAGTTACGTCCTGCCAAAAGAAATCACAAGATATGAAACCTTTTCCTGTTGGTGTTACCCATTGAACAGATGGATACACACCTGGAATTTCACATTAAGATTAGTAGAAGGTTGACTCAATGGCTGAAGAGATGCACCTGTAAGTGAATTTTTTTGACAAATAAAAAAAAAAAAGTAATTGCAGTATTTTGAATTTATAGGGAGCAAAATTTGAGAGGCGAAAAATCCTGACTGGGTAAGAGTAATTAATGCTTAATCCTACCGTCCGCCAACAATTTTGTAGTTTATTAGCACCCCCCCTCTCATACACACATACATACAGGGAATGTCAACTGTATATGTATATATGTATGTGTATGTGTCTCTGTGTGCCTGTGTATATGTGTACGTGTGTATATGTGTGTGTATGTGTGTATATGTTCATGTGTGTGTGTATGTATGTGTATGTTTACGTGTAAGTGTGTATGTGTGTGTATGTGTATGTGTGTAAGTGTGTGTGTGTAAATGTGTGTGTGTAAGTGTGTGTGTGTAAATGTGTGTGTGTAAGTGTGTGTGTGTAAGTGTGTGTGTATGTAAGCGTGTGTGTGTAAGTGTGTGTGTGTAAGTGTGTGTGTGTAAGTGTGTATGTAAGTGTGTGTAAGTGTGTGTGTGTAAGTGTGTGTGTGTAAGTGTGTGTGTGTAAGTGTGTGTGTATGTAAGCGTGTGTGTGTAAGTGTGTGTGTGTAAGTGTGTGTGTATGTAAGTGTGTGTGTGTATGTGTACGTGTATGTGTGTACGTGTACGTGTATGTGTGTACGTGTATGTGTGTATGTGTATGTGCGTATGTGCGTATGTGCGTATGTGTGTATGTGTGTATGTGTGTAAGTGTGTAAGTGTGTGTGTATGTAAGTGTGTGTGTATGCGTGTGTGTATGTATGTAAGTGTGTGTGTGTGTGTGTAAGTGTGTGTGTATGTAAGTGTGTGTGTATGTTAGTGTGTGTGTATATGCATGTGCGCATATGTGCGTACATGTATATATATATATATATATATATATATATATATATATATATATATATATATATATATATATATATATATATATATATATATATATATATATATATATATATATATATATATATATATATATATATATATATATATATATATATATATATATATATATATATATATATATATATATATATATATATATATATATATATATATATATATATATATATATATATATATATATATATATATATATATATATATAAATAAATAAAATGAAAGGGGGGCACTAATAAGCTACAACATTGTTGGCGGACGGTAGGATTTAGCAATACATACACACACACACACACATACACACACACACACACACATACACACACACACACACACACACACACACACACACACACACACACACACACACACATACAAACACAGTGAAACAGAAAGACATTAAATATTCCATACTTTGCTTGTATTTTTCGACAATTGAGGCCAGCTGTGGATTCACATTCATCAGTGTTGACTGCAGCTCTTGTAGAGATGATTGCGAGAGAAATCCCACTTTTTCCAATTCAACAAACACATCCAGCACAGTCTACAATTGACAGAAAAAAAATTAGCTTGTATAAAGAGGGTGTGGAACGGAAAGAATGGTAAACACGCAAATATGTGGTCAGCAAGCATGTAATAAGTATTTTAGCCTGAAGCATACCGGAGGGTTTTTAGAGATTTATTTATTTTCAAGTACTTTTTTAAAGCACTGTAGTTGAATGATGCACAGTGACACCATTTGAAGCAAGATAATGTTGAAGGTCTTAGAAGCTGGTCTGTAGTTGACTGTTCCCACCATCGTTCAAATCTGCTTATCTTAGAAACTGACAGCTGAAATCTCTGAGTTACCTTTTTGTAACCTCCCCCTAAACCATGATGTTGAACAATCTTTGTTTTCAGGTAATTTAGCTGTTGTTTTGAGGCCCCCCCATGTTGTCACTATTCAGTGAAGATGCAAAGAGGAGAACAACTTGCAACTGGCCACCTTAAATACCTGTTCTCATGATTGGCTTCACCAATAATTTGTGCTATAGGTATTCATATTAATAAAACAACTAGGGTGCCCAAATGTATGCACCTGCCCACCTTCAAGTCATTATTGCACACTAGGTAAATCCTATAAACTTAATTTCACTTCTGAAATATCAGTTTGTCTGCCACATGTTATATTTAGAAATGAAAATCTTGAAAATTATAAGGTTTGCCTTTTAATACGACTGCATGTGCCTTCAACTGGTGATCGTTGTTGAATTCTAAAAACTGTTTCCAAGTGTTTAGTTGGTTTCAGTATAAAATATCCAATCAATTTCATTCCCCTTAACGATTGTGTCCCACTTGTTGAATTTTGGCATTTAAAAAAAATGTATATCTTTATGTTTGAAGCCTGAAATGTTTGAAGGTTGAAAAGTTCAAGGGGTCTTAATAATTTTTCAGAGCACTGTATATTGAAGACCTTGGAATTAATTCGTTGTTGAATTCTAAAAACTGTTTCCAAGTGTTTAGTTGGTTTCAGTATAAAATATCCAATCAATTTCATTCCCCTTAACGATTGTGTCCCACTTGTTGAATTTTGGCATTTAAAAAAAATGTATATCTTTATGTTTGAAGCCTGAAATGTTTGAAGGTTGAAAAGTTCAAGGGGTTTTAATAATTTTTCAGAGCACTGTATATTGAAGACCTTGGAATTAATTAGACAAGCTTCATGTAAAAATATGAACCCCTTTTGAAATGAATTTTGGAAATAGACATGCCACTATAAGAAGAAAAAATGCACAGCGTCATTTGAAAGTTGGTTTAGTGTAGGGGTGGCCAAGTCCAGTCCTCGAGAGCCCCTATCCGGTCTGTTTTCCACATTTCCCTCCACCAATGCAGCTGAATCAATTAATCTGGATCGGTACCCAGCTTCTGGAGAGCTTCCTGGGCTGATTGGACAGATAACCCCAAAGTATGGGTGTGAGTGCATGGTTGTCCGTCTCCTTGTGGCCTGCGATTGGCTGGCCACCGATTCAGGGTGTCCCCCCTCTCTGGCCGGGAATCAACTGGGATAGGCTCCAGCACCCCATGCAACCCTGAAAAATGAGATGAGATTGGTTCTAAAATACGAAAAAAATAACAAAGAAGTTATGAAATCTAGAGGGCCAAAATAAATTTCCTGTATCTGTTTTTTTATTTTGAAATTGTCGCAGCAGCGTTTCGACTCGCTTGAGCGTGCTCCTTGACCTGGCCTCCCAATAACTTTTTTGTTTTTCCGAGTGAGGTTATAGAAACGTTGTTCTTTATTTAAAAGTACTGGTGCGGATTAAATGAAGAAGCGAACCCTATTATTCATCAATGACTAATAATACAAGTTCAATTTAATGATAAGTTGTTTTGGATTCATAGGGTTAGCTTTCTCCTTACAATTACGTTCTTTAGTTTTATGATTATGGTTTTATGATGGTGAATTAATGACCATTAAACATCTGTTAAAAGGAGTGGAGTCTCATAGGCAAGTTTTGACGTGCAAGTGTGCCAAAGGCATGCATAAGATGATAAACTGCACACCGGAAAATATTCACATTTTATCGACCTTGTGAATAATTGACTTGTAACACAAGCCAGACAAGGATCACAGGTGTTGTGTTGAAAATATAGAAATGACTCGAATAATTGACTCATCGTGAAGAGTTAACAGTACAGTGATACCTCTACATAAGAGCAGCTCTACCTACGAGATGCTCGATACGAGGAAAATTTAGAGCAAATAATTCTTTCTAGATACGAGAAAAATTTCAAGATGCGAGAAAGCCAGGTGGCCATGACATGAGAGGCTGTTTATTATTGTAGCGCACTGTCTTTTTTTGTCGCATCTCTTTCGTGTGTAACAGATATCTACGAGCACTGAACAATTTCTTCACACGAGTTTCTCCTACACATGGAACAGAAAACGCACATGTGCGGGCAAAAAGAGGGCTTTCCGGGTAATAAAATATACTCGTGCACACAACACCAATAGCCAATGGTTTTATTCTCCGAATAAAACTTCATTACCTACAATCAATACGTGGTTAGGCTGAGCTGTTGCATTTCCTGTGATTCCTTACTTAGCCTGTTAGCTCTCGCGATCACTCATTCAAGACTACTTCTCGTTGGCAAGTGGTGGTGCGTTGTACTATTGTGAGGACATTTGTGTGCATCATTTTTGGAATATTTTGAAGGGAATACAACAGCAAACAGCCCATCGATTGGGAACGTGAGCTTACCCGGCCAGAAAGTAAAAAAATAAAAATAAATAAACAATTAGAATTCCGTTATGTGAAAAGTTACATTAAACGTATGTTTGAGTGTGTCTGTATGTATTAATCCAAGTTAATTTAAATTTGTTTGCTCGGTTATAAGTGCGTTGTCGTGGAAAGTAAACCCCACCAAATAGCTGTATGTCTGTATTCTAAGCAGACGATACATCTTAAAGAATATAAACATCACATTTTAAAGGCGGTAGCAAGTCTGATTTTGAAGATTATGATGAATCTTGATCGGGTTTTCTTACTTTGCACTCATCCATTTTTCTCTGTTTAATCACATGGCTCAAGAGAAACTTCATACTTTGGAGATTTTCCTTAGTGGTTTCATCATATATACGGTACAGCATTTCCCTGTTCAAAAAGTACATGCATTGGAAAACGAAATTAGCCGCAGGCACAAGGTAATTCAGAAAAGAAACTAAGAACATTCTTGCTGCTTTTACCTGTAATTTGACAGCATAGGAGATGCATCTGTTTCCACTGCGTCCTCTCTGTTTGTCCTTAAGTGCTGGAGGAGATCAGGCCTATTGATTGTGCGAAGTAACTGACCAAGAAATTGAGTGGTCTCCATGAGATTTCTTTCTTCCAGTTTATTCAGCAAAACTTTTGCATCTGTGACCTGATGCAAATTGATATAATAATTGGAAATTTATTCCACTTTGATAAATATTTGAAACATTTTACAAAGTAACAACTACTCTAATCTCATTCCTATCGGGGAATTTTGGGCTAATTGTAGAATCAAACTCTATCCTAGTGTTTCCCAACAAGCGTGCCGTGAGCAATGCTCAGGTGTGCCGAAGGAAATTACAAGGAGTCATACAGCGTAATAATCCAAGACTCCTTACTCAGAGATTAAAATTGAACTATTACAAGGTTAAAATTGAAATATGAATTCATAGATTGTACTATAAAAAGATTCAAATTCTTTTTTATGTAAAGTAAACTGGAAGCTCTTTTGTTATCCGGGCGTCAACTTTTTGCAACGTCAAGTCTGTGTGAGCACAAAAGAGCTTTTCTCGTAATGTTAGGTGGTTGAAGTAATATTGGGAAGAAAAAATGTCGTAATATTACGAGATTTTATTCATTCTCCTGTTTTTCCAATACATGAACCGGAAGTTGTTTGGTTTCAGGGGCATTAACTTTTGGCGACGTGAAGTCTATGCGAGTACTTTTTGCGTTATATCGGACGGAGAAGGCAAAAATGAATTAATTCGTGTTAATAAAACAGAACGATTTTATAATGTTAATACAGGTGACAGTTTTAAATTAGAAGATTTTGAGTTAGTGGTGTGCCTTGTGATTTTTTCAATGCAACAAGTGTTCCGCAACTCAAAAAGGTTGGGAAACATTGCTCTATCCTACCTAACTTCAGTTAAAAATACTCTGTAAAACGTATATAGTAGGTGAGGCTCACTCCTTCTATATCTCTATTGTTGAGAACATCACGGCACAAGAAGCAGAGAGCAGCTACTTCAGGAGAAGCCAGGTCTTGTGTGATTTGGATCATTTTCTGCCTGTCCATCTCAATAACACGGTGTATACCTTGAAGACATTTTTAAAAAAATAAGAAAACAGCACATGACAATTTAAGGTAACAAAAAATATGAAAACAAAGGTAAAAAGTTCACATACAAAATTATTTTTAAACAATTAGACCAGGGCGCCAGCATTTAATGACAAAATAGCCATTTGGGCCACATTCACACAGAAAAGCAAACATGGTAAGGAACAAACTACTGTGTTTTCTCGCGTATTAGCCACCTCCACGTATAAGCCGTGCCATGAAAATTGCCTTGAAACCGTTCAATTATACAATTTCTCACGTATAATAGGCCGCCTGACTCAATTTTCACCTCAATATTCATGGTTTTAAACCACCGTTGAAGCAGCTTTTCGGCGGGAGATAGCTTTGAGGAGCTTGGAGAGTAGTCACACTCTCGGGCCTCTGAATGGTCCACTCCCCCACCTCTGCAGACGTGGCCTTTAACTTTCATTGTATCTGCCTCAGTGTGTGTTCCAGTGTTCGAGTTAATTTAAGTGTTGGCACGTAGCCCCAACATCTCCTCAGTAGGTAGAGGCGGCTCTGGCCTCTTTTATACAGGGGATCTATGTTTGTGGACCAGTCTAGTTTGTTGTTGAGGTCAACACCCAGGTACTTAAAATTCTCCACTATTTTAATGCCTGTACCCTGGATGTTCACCCGAATGGTCTATTAAGGATTCCTCCGATAATCGATGACCATTTCCTTTGTCTTACTGATGTTGATGTAGAGGTGGTTTTGCCTACACCAGTCAACAAAGGCTGTGATGACTCCCCTGTACTCTAGGTCATTCCTGTCCATCAGTCATCCAACAATAGCGGTGTCATCAGAGAACTTCTGGAGGTGGCAGGTATCTGTATTATGTTTGAAGTCAGGTGTGTGTAGAGGGAGAAGAGGAGTGGGGCGATCACTGTGCCTTGTGGGGCCTCCCGTGCAGCAAGTTATCACACCAGACGTACAGTCCCGGAATCTCACATAATGTGGTCAGTCAGTGAGGAAGTCTATGATCCATGCGGCTAGGTGGTTCCTTACTCCAGTCCTTCAGTACCATGCTGGTCTCCTCGGTCCATCTTTGTATGAACCTCTTGGTAGGTTTTATTTTCCTCACCATAGGGATGTAGGTGGGGATCAGATGGACCAGGTTGTGGTCTGAACGGCCCAGAAAGACTATGCCGAACCTATTCCAGCTTTGTTTGGATTTTAAATCGCCTCTGAAAATGCCTGCGATGCATCCAGCATCGTCAAAAGCAGTGGTTCCCAACCTTTTTCTCGCCGCGGACCGGTAAAGCTCTTTCTATTTTCTCGCAGACCGGCTAATGGGCAGGGCGACAACTTAAGACAAAATTGTGGGGGAGTGGGGTCGGTGCACGAAGGACATCAAAAACGGCAAAAAAAGTCCCAAGCACAATAGCAAGTATTTCCTGTGTATACGATTCCCAATTTTCACCTCCATATTCATGGTTTAATAAGGAGTACAAATATGTTACTTTGAAGGGAAAAAGAAAAATTATCACATGGTATTTCTGAGATTCTGTATGAATCAAAAGCACATTATTCGGGTCCATATCATGAAGAAGTTAATATGCCTTTGTAAATGCAAGATATCAAACTATTCAATTTGAAAAAAGAAAGAATTCTATTTTGATGGGAACCTGATGCTTTTAATGACAGAAATTTTACGAAGGCTTAGGTCCTGACGAAGACAATGAAGATGAACCTCAGCCTTGTTCCTGTGCCGCAAATGAGCCTCATGGTTTTATTGCAAGCAAGGGCTGGTTTGAAAATTTTCTCTCAATGGGGAAGCCTCCTCGACAGACCAAGAGTCAGCCAAAGGCTATTTCTTGGAAGAGTTTCCTTACATAATTCAATAGAATAGTTGATTATCATCCAGAGGAAGTTTATAACAAAGATGAGACTGGCCTATTTTGGAAGAGGATACCTTCACGAACATTCTTAATCAAAGATGAACTGAAAATGCGGATCATCATCATGTGTGGGAATGATGCTGGCTTCGTTAGATTTGATTACATTGGATAACTTTATTCATCCCGTATCTGGGAAAGTTCACTGACACAGTAGCAAGAGGTTGAGAATAAGGAAGTGTGGTAATGCCAGCCTGAGTCTACGAGTTTGACTGTCCTCAAGCTTTAAAAAAACAATAACAAAACCTTGCTGCCTGTCTCCTGGATGAGCAACCGGAAGGCCTGGATCACGACAGCCTTCACAATGGACTGGTTTTTGAACTGTCTGGACTGTGCAGGAGGACTGGGACTACAACTCACATTACACTGTTATTTTTGGATTTACAGTGGTACCCCGAGATACAAGCTAAATGCGTTCTGGGACTGAGCTCATATTTCGATCTACTCATATCTCAAATAAACGTTTATCGTAGAAATGAACTAAAAACAAATTAATTTGTTTCAACCTCCTGAAAAAAGACTAAAAACAGGAAATTGGATTGGAAAAACATTTTTATTTGTTCTAATTCGCCATTTATTAATAGAGTAACAAATAACTGGTGATTACGATGTTTAATAGAACTGAAATTAGACAGATTTCACGGAGGGTAGAGAGAGGGACAGAGAGAGACTTTTTGCCCGGCAAAGCGCTTGTAGCATAACAAATACATTTAAATGAACTTGGATTACGATACAGACACACTAAAAAAATCTAACCTTACACTAACCTTAATTCTAATTTTGTTTTACATTTTTATACCTTTCATGTCTGTTTGACCCGCCTTCACCCTGACTTTCAGATGGAGTTTTTAAAAAGAACCTATTGAGGGTTGTTTGGTTTTGTCTTCCCTTCAAAATAGTCCCAAAATGATCCACAAAAATGTCCTCACAATAGGATAACGCACGACCACTTGCCAAGGAGACGTAGTAAATATAAGACCATAAGGCACAATATAAATATAAGACCATAAGGCACACTAAAAAGTCTTACTTTTTCTCCAAAATAGTCAGGGCGCCCAAAACCTGACAGAGCACGTCTGGCCGAAACACTTGTTATATAGAGAAAAGACAGACGTGGGTGGCCTCAGGCATGTGGAGTGGGGGGTGTGGGGGTGAGAAGACGCTAAAGGCACGCCCCTACCAGGTACCCGAATATAGTGTGGGCATGTTCTTTATTGCAAAACAATTTTGGTTTGGTTTCAAAGGCCCCCCGAACATGAATAATACAAATAGACACGCTTACGAAGCTCAGTTCAAAGTTCAAGACACCAATTATGTAGGGCAGTGGTCTCAAACCGGTCCTCAAAAGGGCCGCAGTGGGTGCAGGTTTTCATTCCAACTCAACAAGGATACATTTTGCAAGTGCAATCAGTTAATTAGATTCAGGTGCTACTTATTTTAAAGACACCTGATTGGTTAAAATATCAGCACTGGATCAGTTGGAACAAAAACCAGGACCCCCTGCGGCCCTATGTGGAACCGGTTTAAGACCACTGATGTAGGGGAACATGGGAATAGAGAGCCACAAGGGAATTTTAGATCAACTAATCCAGGGTTGGCAAATGGAGGAAGCAGGAGAACGAGCTTCGCCAAGTGAAGAAGAAGCTGAGTTGCGTGCCCATCTCACAGCAGCGGTGAAAAACCAAGTCACGAAAATGAAGCCTGAGCTTGTCGTCATTCCCGGAGGCTTAACTAAAGCACTCCAACTGCTGGACATCAGCATCAACCGGGCGTTCAAAGCAACGTTGCGAGCGGCATGAGAACAATGGATGATAGGTGACGAACACAGCTTTACGCAGGGTGGCAGGCAGCCCCGGGCTAGTTACGCCACTATTTGCGAATGGATTGTGGCCGCTTGGACTGCACTGTTGTTCGAGCTTTTGCCAAAGCCGGCATAATTTCTGTCGAGCCACATGGCAATGTGAGTGACTCTGACAACGAAGAGAAGGAACATGGCGTTTATAATGAATCATTTTTACAATTGTTCAATTCGGACACAGAAAATTAGGACTTTGATGGTTTTGTGGGTGATGATTGATCAAAACATGAGTACATTTAAAATGTATTTCCTTCAAAATATTACGAAAAGGATACACACAAATCTCCTTACAATAGAATAACGCACAACCACGTGCAAACAAGAAAGTATATATAATTATCGTTTTAGCGATCGCCTCGCCATTTGCAATGACTAACGGAAAAAAAACACTGAAAAAATAACATGCGGCGCCCAGTGCTCGCAAAGACACTAGACGAGGGAGTTGCGGGGAGAGATATTGCCCATGATGTTCTAATAAGCAGCCTCTCGCGTCCGCTCGATGCTCGTATCTCAAGATAAATATTTTCCCGAAATTTTACTTGTATCTCAAATTGCTCGTATGCCGAGGTATTGCTGTAGAGTGGTACCTCGACATATGAGCGCCCCGACACACGAGCAATTTGAGATACAAGTAAAATTTTGGGCAAATATTTATCTTGAAATATGAGACAAATTTTGATATACGAACACCCAGCGGACGCGAGAGGCTGCTGAAAAGAACATCATGGGCACTGTCTTTCTTCTGGTCGCCACTCCCTCGTGTAATGTTTCTACAAGCACTAGGCAGAGCGTTGCATTTTTTTCAGTGTTTTTTATCCCCGTTAGTCAGTGAGACTAATACGAGGAGTATACTACGGCTCGTTGGCAAGGGGTCGTGCGTTATCCTATTAATATCCTATCCTGTTCAGGGGGACTTTATCTACGGCAATGCACTCGTAAACAAACAAAATTTTAATTAACTTGGATTAATATATACAGACACACTCAAACATACTTCCCCTACTTATGAACATTCAAGTTACGAACAACGGTACATACTTACATGTCTGCAAATTGAGTTTTGTTGAAAAATGTTCGTAAGTTTGATTTTGTATTGCGCACGCTAATACCGACGCCTGGCGCTGTGAGAGCTCAGGCATCCACCTTCCTCTGCCCAGTTTGTTGCAGTACGGAAGTTGCGTAAGTGAGTGACGTATCTACAGTTCACAAAGAACCTTTTTCAATTTTATCATTAAATATCTCTTGCATCCATTATTCAATATGGTTGGTGAAAAGCGAAAGGCTTCTAGTGAGGGAGGTGCAAGGAAGAGGCAAGCCATTTCCTTTGAAACGAAAGTGGCAATAATAAAGAAGCTTGATGCGGGTGAGAAAGTGGTGAGCGTTGCACGGGAATACAACTTGAAACCATCAGTAAATACCATTTATAAACAGAAAGATCGAGTAGCAGGACCCAAATATTGAACGTTGCACAAAAGTTGCAAATCAATTGAATGATGCCATATAGTGCTACTGCATTTATGATGAAAAAAAAGAAGACTGTGCAATCGTCATTAGATAGCTTCTTTCGGACAGTTTCTAGTAAATCTCTCTCTCCATCTCTCTAATGTATGTGTACAGTACTGTGTGTATTGTCTTCATTTTATTAAATGTTTTTTTCAGTACAAAACAATGCTGGTTACTTATACAAGCTTTAAACTTACAAATGCACTTGTATAACCCGTGAATATACTTGTATAACCCTTAAACATGAATTATAATGAAAAATATAGCACTGAATGAACTTAAATTTGAACAATTTCAACTTATGAACAATTTCAACTTTTGAACAATTTAAACTTATGAACAGGTGGTCGGAACGTAACTCGTTCGTAAGTCGGGGAGCATCTGTATTCCGAAAACGATGCACACAAATGTTCTTACAATAGGATAATGCACGACCACTTGCCAACAAGAAGTAGTCTTGAATGAGTGATCGCGGGAGCTAACAAGCTAAGGAAGGAAAACCAGGAAATTCAACAGCTCAGCCTACCCAAGTATTGATTGTGGGTAATGAAGTTTTATTCTGAGAAAGGGTGCTATTGGCTATCGGTGTTGTGTGCACGGGTATACTTCACTACCCAGAAAGCCCTCTTTTTGCCCCCACATGCGTGTTGTGCGTTTTCTGGTCCATGTGACGGAGAAACTCGTGTGAAGAAATCGTTCAGTGCTCGTAGATATCTATTACACACGAAAGAGATGCGACAAAAAAAGACTACAATGATAAACAGCCTCTAATGTCATGGCCACCTGGCTTTCGCGCATCTCAATTTTTTTTTGCGTATATTGAGCTGATTATTTGCTCGAACTTTTCCTCGTATCTCGAAATTCTCGTATGTCGGAAGTCACAGTACCACTGTATTTTGAAAGGAAGATAAAAGCAAACAAGCCTCGATAGGTTGAATCTGAAAGTCAGGGTGGAGGTGGGGTAAAATTTCTAATAAAATTATAATTCAGTTTACTGTAAGGTTACATTAAACTTATTTTTGAGTGTGTCTGCATTGTAATCCAAGTTCATTTGAATTTGTTTGTAATGTACGTGTGTGTTGCCGTGCAAAAAGTTACCCCACTCGCTCTCTGTTCCTTTCTCTCTCTCCTCCACAAAATCTGTCTTATTTTAGTACTATTAAACATATTTCAGTAATATTAAACCACTAGTTATTTGTTACTTTGTTAATAGATTGCGAATTAGAACAAATAAAAATGTTTTTCCAATCCAATAACCTGTTTTAATGGGGGTTTTCAGATGGTGGGAACGAATTAGTTTGTTTCTTCGTTCATTCCAATGGGATACGTTCATTTGAGTTACGAGTAACTCACGTATGCGCAAAGCATCACGGGCATAAACGCAAGCTGATTGGCCAGCTGAATACTCGACTCCCCATTGGCCCATTCACTACAGTATCCCAAGCTTCTCTCGATGCCCATTCTCAGTCCACGCTTATCTCGTCCTATACAGTACGCTTCTCGCCAAGTTAAGCGTAAAAGTTTTGTGAAGCCCTTTGTGATGCCTCCCAAACGCTCTCTATCCCTTGGTGCATCTAGTGAACCGAAGAAAAAGCGAAAGATGTTAACAATTAACGAAAAAGTGAGTTTATTGGACAGGTTGAGAGCAGGAAATAGCTACGCGAGCATAGCCCGACAATCTGGCCTTAATGAATCCACGATACGGTACATAAAGAAGGAAGAGAAGAACATCCGCAAAACTGCTGCAATATCTTTCACGAAAGATGCCAAAAGGATTGTGAACACCCAGAATAAGGCCATGGTGTAAACGGAAAATGCACTGGTTATTTGGATGCGTGATTGTAGGGCAAAGAAAGTCAGCCTGGATAGAAACATAATCCGAAGTAAGGCTAAATCATTGTTTGATGCTATGGTGCCTGAGGGCGGTGACGACGACGACAACGTTCAAGATGAAGAAGAAGACGACGACGACGAAGATGATCCTCTGCCTGGTACCTCAAGCCAAACCAACCCACAACCACGTATGACTTTCGCTGCCAGCAAGGGCTGGCTTGATAAGTTTAAACGTCGAGTTGGACTTAAGAGTGTGTCGTTGTATGGAGAGGCAGCCTCTGCAGACGAAGCAGCAGCGAGGCATTATGTTGAGGATGTGTTCCTGGAAATGATAGAAGAAAATGGCTATGTCCCGGAGCAAGTCTTTAATATGGATGAAACGGGACTCTTCTGGAAGAGGATGCAAAAGACAGGTTTCAAAGCTCACAAGGATCGAGGGACTCTGCTCTTGTGTGGCAATGCTGCAGGATTCATGCTGAAGCCCGGCCTTATCTACAGGTCACTGAATCCTCGAGCATTGAAAAACAAGAACAAAGCCTTACTGCCAGTGTACTAGATGTCCAGTAAAAAGGCATGGATCACCAAGGCCCTCACACTTGATTGGTTCTTTAACTCTTTCATACCACAGGTAAAGCTTTACCTGGCTGAAAAGGGAGTGGTTCTCTTCATGGACTGTTCAGGAGGTCACACAACTAATTTGCATCATGAAGGAGTACATGTGGAGTTCCTTCCCCCCAACACCACTTGCCTTATACAGCCCATGGATCAGGGGGTTATTAGGGCCTTCAAAGCCCTCTACACTAAGTCGACAATGGAGGGTCTCATCTCCTCCATTGAAGAGCCCGACGAAACCTTCAGCATCAAATCTTATTGGAAGTACTACAACATAGCTATGTGTCTGACTAATATTCAGAATGACCTAAAGGACATAAAAGAACAGACACTCATCTCCAGCTGGAAGAAATTGTGGCCAAACAAAATCACTCAAGACTATGAGGATTTCATGCCTAACGAAATCCATCACTCTGCCGTTGATAAGGCTGTCAGGCTGGCTTGGTTGGTGCAGACTGAAGGCTTCTCGGATATGACGGCTGATGAAATTCCAAATCTCATCGACTGCCACTCAGAACCACTGACAAAGGAGGACCTACAGGAAATGATCAAGTCGGCGAGTGAGGAGGACGATGAGTCTGCTACCGACGAGGGTTACGAAACTGATGAAGGTGGCCTTACTTTGCATAATTTGCAGAACCTCTTCAATGCTGCCAAAGACCTCCAAAAAAAGGCCAAAGAAATGGACGATAAGGTCGAGTTCAGCAATCGCATTGATGATGTCATGGCTGTTTATAAGCGCATCTTCATCGGCCAAAAAAAAGAACGTTCACAACTCCCAATAACGATGTTTCTTACGGGCAAAAAAACAGCAGAAGATCCTCCATCCGGACTACTATGATGTTTTTGAAAGCTGAATAACAGTTTACATGTATTACATTTACAGTTTTTTAACAGTTTTTTTTACTGTATATACTGTATTTGATTTGTATGTATGCATCAACATAACACCTGCATTCTGATGTGGAATAAAACACCTGAATGAACAGCATATTAGCTTGGTGGCGCTTTTGTGCACGTGTTATACGTTTTTTTTAAGCATTTTTGAAGGGGCACCCCTACTTCACGGATTTTCAGTTATCGCGGGTGGTCTCGGTCCCCATTAACCGCGATAACCGACGTCCCACAGTACTCAGTCCCGGAAGAAAAATTAAGCTCGTATGTCGAGGTACTGCTGTATTCCCAAAAAGTGTAATGAGTGAATCGGATTTTTTGATATATATTTTAAATTCAAAGCATAGATGGTCATGTATTTTTGGTGGGATAATATCGATCTTTGTGGAAGCTGTGTTTTGAGGATACGAAAGCGTGATCTCATTGAAAAAAAAGTAATAAAAATGCCTGCTCCACTTTTATTTCTTCATGAAAGCTGACAAAGACAAATGATTTTCCATCACAAAAAAGTCGTGCCAGTAATGTACAAAAAAAACTTCTTCAAATGCCAAACTTACCTTTGTATCGCGGGCCGGACATAAATTTTTTTCAATGCCAGAGGAGGAACTCAATACTTCACAGTGGGATTGGTTATTGCAAAGAAAATATCAGTTACGTTAAAAAAAAAATTAATTATAAGAGCATCTGAAACATTAGGCTCCAAGACAAATATAAACTTGAAAATCTCCCGAAGTCTCGAGAAAGAACTTATTTGCTTGGTTAATCATTTCTGGACAAATGATGTTTGTAGCTAGATTTCTTAAGGCGCAGTTGGGGCCCCATCTAACAAGCTGCCATCTTGGAACAGACACTTTCTCAGGTGGCTTTATATAGGAAAGTAGGATGACTGTTTCTTTTAGTATATTCCTTATAACTCCCTGATTTTTTTCTGGAAAGACATTTTTTTTCCGCTGATGCTGAGCCCCAGGACAGCTCAGTTGAACCACTTTCCGTGGCCACACGCAAATGCAACATTCTGCGACGAAACGGCACATTGGAGAGGCCTCCAAGATGCCTCTAAACGCCACACGAAGCCCACTAAAAATTTCAAGTATCTTTATATTTATATATTTATATATTTATATATTTATATATTTATATATTTATATATTTATATATTTATATATTTATATATTTATATATTTATATATTTATATATTTATATATTTATATATTTATATATTTATATATATTTATATATTTATATATTTATATATTTATATATTTATATATTTATATATTTATATATTTATATATTTATATATTTATATACTCATATTACTATATTTATATACTTGTCAAGTCATTGATGACAACAATGCCTATGTCTGATAAAAAGGATAAAATAAAACACATGGCAAAACACCTCGGAATAAGTCTGAAAAACCACTGCTCGTACCATCCGCACAGCATGGGACTGGTAGGGAGAACGAATGTACAATAAAAGTAAGGCTTAAGAAAACCATGGAAAAGTTAAAGGAACCACGGCCAGAATGCCTATCACTGGTCAAACCATATATGATGAGAGTACCTACCAGCTCGGGGTTAACACCCTTTGAGATAGTTCATGAAACCCCATTCTAACTTCCCCTATGGGAAGAAGAACAATGGCAAGAGATTAAGGGTGAGGCAGATCCACTCAAATAGTGGATGGTAAAAATGTTTAGAGAGAAACTTTTCCAAAGTATATGTAAGCTGCCGTTATCCCCTTTGTCTCCCTTACAGGAGGTGGTGAAGCCAGGTGACCGGATCCTGATCCGAGTCATAAAAATGAAGTCCTGGTTCTCTCCACGCTGGGAAGGCCCATTCATGGTTCAGCAGTAAAAATCGCTGAAAAGTCGACATGGATTCACCAATCCCAGGTTAAGTTAGTTCGAGACATAGGTGACTGAGTAGACTGTAAATCGGACGTTGCCCAAACCCTTGTCCGTGAACAACTCATCTGACGTCTGCTCACCTGTCACTTGCACCCCTCTTAACCTTGACCTTCCATAGACTTTGCACCCTCACCACACAGAAGCCACAATGAAAGCTGTTGCCACCCTCATCACAGTGACTGTACTGTCAGTGGCAGCCGGGTGTGGCTGTTTGCCCCGCCCATAGAGATTCGAGTTGGAACGAGAGATGGTGCCATGTTCCTGTCACAGAAAAGAGTGAAGTAGTATGAGAAGAAAAGACTTCAAAATTGTCGACCAAATAGGTGAACCAGGCCAGAAAGACAAGCTGACATTCTCCAGCCTTGTTCATCAAATTGAAAATGGACTGAATAGCGGTTACCTAGATGTGGAAATCATTGATGCAGTTATCAGAGCTATCTCCCCCAGTTTGCAGCTATGTAATTACTTGGAATAAAAACCTAACATCACTCTTCCCACACTCAAATGCATCCTACGCGCTCATTTTCAGGAGGAGTGCTACCGACCTCTATAAGCAGTTAGCTTCTGAAGTGCAGCATATCAAAGAGACTACTCAAAGTTTTTTTATGCGAGTCTTGGGTCTTAGGCAGAAGGGACTGTTTGCATCCCGAGAATCATAATGAGGACTCCAGTATGACCCAAGTTTAGTCCAGCATATGTGCTTGCACACGATACTTACTGGGCTTTAGAGTGACAGTGTCCGGGTAGATATGCCGCCTCTCTTGCTGGACTGTAAAACTTCAGATGAGCTGTTACTGGACAGGTTAAATATAGCATGTGCTAATGAAATGGAAAGGAGAAATAAAAAGAAGTTTAGCACCCAACAGACAGCGACACATGTTAGCAAAGTACAGTCAGAAGACCTACGACCTACTAATCGCCCAGTAGAAGAAAAACAAAAAATGCCCCCTGAGGTACAAGCGGAGTTTACTGAACTGAAGACAAGTGTTACTTCTCTTAAAAAAGCCTCAGTCCTACCCCCACCTTCCCTGCTCAACAAAATTACTACAGCCAGCCCCCAGCACCCCACTGGAACACTAGCCGCCCCGGCCTATGTCCCGAGAAGATGTTTTGCCTGTCAGCGAGAAGGGCGAGATGTCCAGTTCACACACTGTTACCGGTGGGGGAGTGGAGAACATTTCCAAGCTGGATGTAAAACCCGACTTGTCAGGCCACTAAGAGAAGCCCCTTTAAATGACTAATGGTGTCCTTGATTGATTGATTGATTGATTGATTAGCCTCTCTGGTACTGAATTCTGGGGGTCAAGCTTCTTTTTGTTCTGTGTTGTGTTGTATGTCGTAGTGATAGAAAAACCGGTTACAAATGTTCTCTTAATCGTCTAGTTTTAAAAATTCTGCGACCAACTTTGGTCTTGTCCAGAGGTCTTGGATGGTTAGATTTGTGGGGTCATTTGTACACGAAAAAAGATGTTCAGTATTGTGGGGGGAAAAGTTGCATTTTGGGCAGGCATCTTGTATTCCTGGATCGATCCTGGACAGGTAGCTGTTTAGTTTCCTGCTGTAGCCTGATCTGAGCCTGGCGAGCTCGGATCTCACCTTCCTGCTCAGCAGTTTTTCTTCTTGGTTTATTAGAGGTGGTAGGGCATTGAGGACTTTGTTGGGTTTTGCCTTGTTGAGGATGTTTTGAACTTCTTTGGTGTGAATGGATTTGACGCATTGTTTGTAGTCTTCTTTGGTAGGATTTGGCTTGTCGTATTCTTTTTCTATTTCCTTGCCATGCTGTGTGATGATGGTCTTTTTCATCTTTCTTGGTTTCTGGTTTGCTTGAAGAAGTCTGCGACCTGGATGGCCTTCAAGATGGCATGCCGCCAGGTACTGCTTTCCGATCATTTCACAGTGCTCCTTCAGAGGCATAACCGCGCACTCAGCATGCAGGTGGTCTATGGCTGACATAGAGAGACATCCGGATGCTATCCTGAGTGCTTGGTTTTGAATTGATTGACGCCGGTTCCAGTGTGTGTCTTTAATTATTGGCGACCATACTGGGCTCGCATATTCAAGGACAGAACGGACGATAGATTTGTATGTTAGGAGTAGTGTTTCTTTTTCACAACCCCAGCTGGAGCCTGCTAGTGATTTAAGCAGGTTCAGCTTTTTCTTTGCCTTTGCAACTGTCTGCTTGATGTGCGGGCCAAAACAAAACATAGTGTCAAATGTGACGCCAAGTAGTTTTGACGTTTTTTCCAGTTTTACTGGTACCCCTTTGATGGTGATCTTGGGATGGAGGTTAGCTTCAGCAGTGGCTGGGGTAAACCAGGTCACTGTGGATTTCTCCGGGGACACAACCAGCTGTCGTTCTTCTAAGAAATCTGCCAGCTTCTCCAAGAAGTTGTTGGCTTTGGCAGAGAGAGATTCGACGTTCGTACCTTTAACGAAGATTGAAATATCGTCCGCATATTGTATTAGAAAGACATCTTCAGGTATTGCAGGAAGGTTAGAGAGGTAGAAGTTGAATAGTATTGGTGAGGTAACCGCTCCTTGCGGCACCCCTGTCCTGACATTGTGCGAGCTGGATGTAGCATTCCTGAAATTTACTCTTGATTGTCTTCCTGACAGGTAGCAGTTGAGCCATCTCTTTATACAGCTCGGTAGGGTGGTCAAATTCAGGTCTTTGAGTAGCTTTTCATGAGAGACCATATCAAATGCCTTGCTAAGGTCGATTTGGACTAGCAGGGTACGGTTTGCCGGTTTATTCTCATTAAAGCCGCCTGCCACTGATTCTGTGAACTCGTGCAGAGCTGTGACAGTGGAGTGGTTTGACCTGAAGCCATGCTGGATGTCAGGGACTGGTAGATGTTCTGTGAGGGTTGGTAGAATAACTCGTTCTAGGATCTTTATGCTGGGACATAGAAGAGAGATGGGACGGTATGATGAGGATTCATTTGCAGGTTTACCAGGTTTGAGAAGAGGAATAATGATTGAGGACTTCCAGATTGCAGGAATCGAACTTGTTTTCAGGGACAGGTTAAAAATGTCGGTTAAATATTGTAGTCCTTTGTCGCCTAAATGTTTAAGGTGAAGAGTAGATATTTTGTCTGGGCCTAAGGCTTTCGAAGCCTTGGCTTTCTTTATTGCTTCCTTTGTCTGGCTTATAGTAATTGGTTCTATGTTGTTGTTGTTTTTCTTCAGGTCTTTTGTAACTCGTCTTGCTGTTCTTGTTGTCTTGTGGGGTATTACTGATGAATATTGTTTGTTGAATTTGTCCGCTATTTTCTTTGGAGTTGTTATGTATTTACCTTTAAATTTTATTGCTTCGTTGTTGCTTGCTTGTTTGCCGCCATTTAAATGTTTTATCAGTCGGAATAGTTTGGTTGTGTCCGATTTTTTGTCTTCAATTGTTTCTTTCCATTTCTCTCTCCTATGTTTGTTTATAATTGATTCTATCTCTCTATTTAGTTCTGTTATACGTTGGGAGTCCGGGTCAGTTTGTCTTAATTCGTCTCTTGTTTTTATCTTGTCTATTGCTTCTGTTGGTACCTCGGGTAGTATCGTTTTTATTCTTCCTGCTGGAATGGTTTTGTTGGCTATCTTATTTATAATTTTCCTAAAATGTTGTTCACCCCTGTAGACATCTGTTGGGGCTGGAAGTCTGGAGAATTTGTTTTCTGTTTCAGTCTGAAAGTCTTGCCAGTTAGCTTTACGAAAGTTGATGAAAATCCTATTTTCGCTGGTTGTTGGTCTGATGTCAGTTTCTATCTTGATTATGATGGGAAGGTGGTCGGAACCAAGGTTGGTTTTGACCTCCCAGGAGGTGTAGGACATCAGGGATAGGCTTGCTAAGGATATGTCTGGTGATGATGGTTGTCCGTTTGTTGGTAGTCTTGTTGGGTTGTCTTCGTTAATAGTTCCAAAATCTGCATTTCCTATTTCGTCAGCAATGTCTCTGCCTCTGTCATTACTTAGTTGTGAATGCCAGAGTGTGTCGTGAGCGTTCAGGTCTCCTAGGATTAGGGTATCTTTCATCTGGAGGAAAGGAAGGATAGATGCAGAGTAGCCTGTGCCGCAACTGCTAGTGGGGGGGATGTACAGATTGATGATGTCGATGTTGTCGACCTTGATGCCCTGGCTTTCCAGGTGATTGTCCTTTGGCAGGTCATGTATTTGCTGGAAATGGATGGCCTTGTGGACAAGGAATGCCAGGCCTCCACCTTTGTCTTTTGCCCTGTCTTCTCTTATAAGGGTAAAATCGGCCGTATTTGGGTCCTTTTGGTTTGGCATTAGTTTTGTTTCCTGGAGGGCAGCAATTTTCACCTTTTGTTCATCCATCCAATGGATGATTTCTGAAATCTTGTTTTTTATTCCATTGCAGTTAAATTGTAGAATTTTCAAGTTAAATTTTCTTTGGTCTTGGTCTGAGGGTGTGGACTGGGGTGGTTGACTTGGTTGACTTGGTTGACTTGATTGGCTTGATTGGCTTGATTGGCTTGATTGGCTTGATTGGCTTGATTGGCTTGGAAGACTTTGGTTGTTCTTGTGACTAATACAGATCAGACAAGTAAAATTGACTGAGTATTCCTTTTCTGACTTGAGGTTGCTGCAGTTGTTCTTCTGACGCAGATGGCACCAGCCGAGGCAATTGCTGCATCTTACCGACTTAGTATGATTATAAACTCTTTTTTGACAAACAGGACAGACGTAGGTTAATGGTCCAGGGATTGGTCCAGGATTAGGATGGATTCCGGCTCTGATTAATAGTATACGGACCAAACAAGCCGGAGTATGTTGGTCCTCAGTTAGAGACACAAAAAAACACAGAAGGTAGAAGCTTGACCCCCTTCCTTGTAGGAGAGGGGGGGTCTGGAGACTTTGCAGCTGCATGGCAGCTGGTAGTTGCACGCGAGGCAGGTGTTGAAGTTGTTGTAGTTCCTGCTCTCTTCTGACACGCTCTCCAATGGCAACCACTAATGGTGTCCTCTGCGGGACTAGTGTCAACCATGAAGAGAGAAAAGTTCCAACGATTTATACATGGTGACCGTTGGGGAACTTCTTCACAGAGACCAAGGCACGCCCTACCGGTCACCCCCGGCAGCAATAGGTCATCAACATAAAATTACCTCTCTAGTTGGAAGGCAATGTCTAGTTCAGTTTTATCTAAAGGGCCACCCACTACAATCATTATGGGACACGGGTTCACAAGTTTCAATTATTGACGAAAGGTGGAAATATGAATATTTACCTGGCGTGCGACTGAGAAATGTGTCAGAAATATTAGAAACATCTGCAGATCTGACATTGATTGCAGCAAATGGTATTGAAATGCCTTATATTGGGTGGGTTGAGACAACATTTCATTTAGTCTCAGGGGTAGACAGAAAAAAAACATTGATAATTATAATGCTTATAACAAGCGGGCATCATCTGTCCCATCCCATTATTGGTTTTTAATGTTATCGAACACATTCTGGCACAGACTGAAGTGCATCAACAGTACCTTACTGTGAGGAGGGCTTTCCCAAGTCTCAAAAGAAACGAGGTGAAGACTTTTATACAGGCCGTCAGTGCGGATCAGATGGACCAATATGTAGTGAGAGCTAAGAAAAACAGGGTTTTAATACCAAAACTTACCATTATTCAGATTGAGTGTCGTATAGGTGCCAAACCTTTTAAAGTGGGCACTCTTGGGCTTTTTCAGCCAGATGTGAATTTCCAGTGGCCAGATGGTTTTGAGTTCAACGACACCTTGGTCAGGGTAAGAAATGTTTTTTTCCCTGTCATCACAATTGATGTCTCGAATCCAACAGACCAGGATATTCTCTTACCCGGGCGCACTGTAATTGGCACAGTAAAAAAATGTTTGACTATACTTACGCCTGAGATTTTTTAACCAACCCCAGCACCAATTGCAGTGAACCATACCAGCACTCACACCCCATTCAATACAGGTGAACAATGGGAGCCACATGTAGATGTAAGTCACCTGACAGAGAAGCAGAGACAGGTAGTCAAAAGAATGCTGAGAGAAGAGTGTCACTTCTTCTCAACCTCAGACATTGACATTGGCTGTATTGACAGATTACAAATGACTATCTCGCTCAAAGATGCTGAGCCAGTCAATATAGTTCATATATGACAGTGCCCTGATCATTGTACCAAGAGATGAAGGGGTATCTCCATGACTTAATAGCACAGGGCTGGGTGAGAAAGTCAAACTCATCATACCCCTCGCCGGTCGTGTGTCAGAAAAAAAGATGGAACTCTTCGGTTATGCGTAGACTACAGAGATTTAAATAGGAAGACATCCCGATCGACAACCGATCCCCGAGTCCAAGACGTCATGGACAGCTTGGGTGGGAACTCCCGGTTTTCCCTCCTAGAATCAGGGGAAGGCCTATCATCAGGGGTTTATGTCTGAGGAATGCTGAGCACTGACTGCTTTTGTTACACCCTGGGGACTGTATGAATGGATCCGTATCCCTTTTGGCCTCATGAACATACCTGCGTTGTTTCAGCGTTGGATGGAAGAATGCCTGGAAGGACTCCGGGATAACATCTGCATCCCTTACTTGGATGATACGCTGGTGTTCAGTAAGACTTTTGAAGGGCATGTAGAAAATGTGAGACAAGTACTTAGTCGGCGCAGAGAGTATGGCATCAAACTAAAACCAAGCAAGTGCAATCTTTTCAAAGCTGAGGTTCGCTATTTGGGCAGGATAGTCTCAGCAGAGGGAAGTAGGGTGGATCCTGAGGATTTTGAAACAGTTCGATCACTGAAAGACATCAAACCACTGTGGGTCAACTCAGAAAGATGCTTGGTCTACTGATTTATTACAGACAATATCTCAAAGACTTTTCTAGAAGAGCGAGTTGTCTGTATGACCTTCTGAAAACAAACCAGAGTGACCCCCGAAACAAAACAAAGAAACCAAGCCATGTCATTCCCGCAAACAAGCCGATCGTATGGACTGACAAGCACCAGCAGGCGCTTGAACACCTGATTGAATGCCACCTCCATCCACCAGTATTAGGATTCCCAGATTTTACCCAGCCATTCATCGTACACACTGATGCCTCACACCAAGGGCTAGGTGCAGTGTTGTGTCAGAAGCATGATGGCAAACTTAGAGTCATTGCCTACGGCTCCCGCACATTGACAGCAGCTGAAGAGAATTATCACTTACACACTGTCTATATGTACTGTCAATTTACAGCAATGTGATGGCTTATTGCAGCTTGGTTTTTGATCCCGTCCGGTAGCGTGAAGATGGTGTTTAAAAAGACAAAAGAATATATACAAAATGATCATTTAAAAGTTTAGCAGGGAATGTCACCTGTGTTTTTATTATGCTTTAGACTTGCCAAATAATGTGTCGACTGCGGGAGAAGCGTTCTGGTGCAGCGGCTGCTGGTTAGATGGGAGTGAAACATGTGGGCCGCGGGGCAGACGATTTAACTGTGTTGGGCTTTCGGGAGTGTTCGGACCGTGTAAACGACTAAAATTTTGTGATCCCTTCCGTGAAGACATTATAATAACAATAATTGGCTTTGGGGGTGCTGAAGCAAACTTGAGGGCAGAAAATGGGTTTTTGCCATTGTGCTTGCAGCATACATATTCTGGATATATGGGGTCTTGGAAAAATATTGTGATGTAATTGAATATCGGAAGAGGGGTTAATTTGACTGTTTAATGGTTGTCTTCTCTAAAAAGCGTTGTATTTTGGCACAGGGGAAAAGAGGCGACGTTTCAAGTGTTGACTCGCTGGTTTGTAAACATAAGATAACAATGCTGCTTTCGCAGCAAGAGTGGATGTCATAGTTAGCGGCTTATGGCGTTTTCTGTTTGGATTTTTCAGAATAAGAACAATACATGGTCTGCAAGGAATGCAAGGTTATGCGAATGCTTTCACATTCATTTTTTGGGTTTTAAAATGAAATGTATATTAAGAGGATAGAAAATCTGTTTAGTAAAAGGTTGATTTGGTAAAAAGCTTTGGATTTGGGAATAGACCAAAATAGTCATTTTTGAGCAATTGTGGATTTCAAAGGGCTCTTAGTTAAAGGAAACTAGCTTTTGGAGGATAAAATAATATTAATACTATTTCAGAATATTTTGAATGTTCAAAATACTTTAATCCAGGAGGTTAGCTGATCAAAGTGTTTTGGGGGTTGAAATCAATTTTTCCCATTCAAAAATAATCAAAAAAATTCTCACGCTAAGCACCAATATAATTTTCACCCGATTATTGATATAGTCATATCTCTACTTACGACTGCCTCAAGGTTAAAAGTTTCAGGTTAGGAATTTTTGTTATATGCTAATAAGTGATTCGAGATACGAAAAAGATCCAAGCTACAAAATCCCCCCAAAATTAAATGCATTTCCTTTTCCGTTAATTTATTGAATTCCCCTTATTAAGCCATTAAAAACTGTACAAATGCAATGTGGGACATATTAGGCCCAAAGTAAAAGTCTAAGTGAACGGCTTTCGGCCCTGGAAGAATGGGCTCTTGTCGTCATCTGGTGGACAAACATGGGTATTACATCTACAACGGCTGTGGGGGGGACACATTTCAGCGGCGCATGGCACACCTTCATATGTTTTATTTTGCGCCCCATTAGCGGTGCGTCCCCTCAATGTCAGCAATCAATTATAAATATGTCACATTATGTTGGAATTTTGTTGGATTGTGTGAGCGTTTTTTCCCGGTGTGTGCTGTCTGGGTGATGTGTAAACATATGCACACGTGCACATAAACACACCACTTAACAGATGAAAATTGTTACACTGAAACAGACAATTCCTTGATGAACGACTGTCGAAGACAGAAGAATCAGGACTGTTCTTATACATATCTTGCTATGGTGCAGGGTTGAAGGGTCCATGGGTATAATATGAACTGATCCAACAAGACTGAACAGTACTTATTGAAAAAAGGAAATTTAATGAGGAATCCAAATTTGCTCAATATCAAGTGGTTATTCCAACTAAAGAAAATTAATAGGATGCTGGCATTAATAGTACACGTACAGTGAACATAAACTCTATTAGTGTTTCCCAACCACTGTGCCACGGCACACCGATGTGCCGTGAACAATGGGAAATCGCAAGAAGTTATAAAATGTAATATTCAAAGAGAAAAATTAATATGAAAGTAACGAGATTAAAACTTAACTATTACAAGGTTAAAATCAAAATACCATGAACGTTGTGAAACAGTCATTTTGTTCCTTATTTTTCTCTAACATGTACCGGAAGTTGTTTGGTTTCTCGGGCATCAACTTTTGGCGATGTAAAGTCTGTGTGAGCACAAATGTTTTTGTGTAATATAATATTTGGAGAAAAGTGATAAAAAAATGCGATCAAAAACATTAAATTACTTATTTTTGCATCACTGTAACCGAAAGTTGTTCAAGATCTGCAGACATCAACTTTTGGTGACATTAGGTCAGTGTGAAAATTTTGATTTTGGAATAATTTTGGAGATTTTTTTGTGATTCATGCTGATAAAACTGATGATAATGACTGTTGTTAACAACCCAGTTTTAAAATAAAAGATTTTTAGATGGTGGTGTCCTTGAGATTTTTTCAAATTCAAAACGTGTACCCTAGCTCCAATCATGTTGCAAAACACTGCTTTATTAGACAAAAATACATGTTATACAGTAAACATAATATAACAGTCAGAAAATACATAGCTTGCAAAACTAATTAAATTCGGACCATGCACCTAATTTTTTTTATTTTTAAGATCAGAACTTTACTCCATCCCGTATTCAGGAAATTTCCTTGGTTGCAGTAGCATGACAGACACAAGACATTGTAGACCTAGGTAAAAAAAAACTGGAGCCACACACACGAAGTCCACAGAGTGGGGACCTTCTCCAGACTCAGGTTAAATATGCAGAATCACTCTTTCAAGCTGATCCGCAGTCTGGAGGTTTTAAAGATCATCTTCCTTTCTTAAATCCTCCTAAGCAGTCCAATCACCTGATCAGCAGGAGCGGAGAGGCCGGTGGGGGGCTTCAAAGCACACAAGCAGCCACCAGCTGCCGCCTTATGGCGCCATATAAAAAAAAAAAATATTGCCAATAATTTTATGTATATTAAAGAAATAGATGTAGCTAAAGAGGTGGCAGCCCAGTGATCAAGAGGTTATGGTGTCACCATCACAGTGCTGGGATTCTGGGTTCGAATCCATGTCAGTCCACCTGTGTGGAGGTTGAATGTACTCCCAGGCTCTGTGTGGGTTTTCTCCAGGTACTCTGGTTTGCTCCCAATTTCCCAAATATGCATTTTAGTCTGATTGGACTCTCTAAATTGCCCCTAGGTAGGACTGAGTGTGAATGGTTGTCCCTCGCCCTTTTCCCTGTGAAGTGAGATGGGAGAGATTCCAGCACCCCCTGCGATCCTTGTCAGGATAAGCAGTTCAGAAAATGAATGAATGTAGCTAATTGGGATTAGTGAAAAAGGCGGTTGTGTATATAAAAGGAATCGATAAAATAAGATTTTAGTTTGATGAGGGCCCCAAATTTGTGTCAGAGGTGAAGGGAAGGAAGTATTCTCTGGCAAACTCGAAGACATCATCTGGTTTCTTGAGTAGCAAGAATTGCAGGAAGTCAGATATGAGCGCACGGATCTCTGGGTTTGCTTTTAAATAGGAAGCATGATCAGCCTTCAGGTCTTCCTGCAACAATTACAGAAACATACAGTTTGTTTGGAAAAAAATGCAAGGCAACCAGAGACTTTATTTAAGTTTTATTCTTGTCGTGCAATTGATTCTCATACAAAGTCGATGAAATTAGTAAGTTCTCGAAAGGCAGAAGGTGGGAACATAGCAAAGAACAGCAGACGACAGAATTGTAAATATTATGTTGGGACCTTGTACATGGAAATACCCAACAAGTGCACCTTTTGCTACTATTAATTGCCATGACCCATGGATAACTGAAGTTAGACACCACACCATTGGTGGCAAGATTGGTGATTTTTTTTTTACTGATCGATCTACTTAAAATCTAATTTTATTTATCCAATCAGCCCCAATCAATTTAACAACTGATGACTCAGTGTACGTGAAGTCATTATTGTTGTACTAAAGGCACTATTTAAGATCAAACGACACTTAACTTGAGCTTTCTACTTGAGTAGTGTCCTGATAGCACCATTACTTGAGTTACAAAATAATTCTTACCTTTCTGTCCAAGAATTTAGAACGCATCTGTATATCTTCTTCCCAAACCAGAGGAATTTTTTCATAAGCTGAGAAAACAAACTATGAGTGAGACCAGCACATATAATATAAAGCCAATTCATCCTATATACAGTAGTGATGGGTCCAGATGCGCTTGCGCCGAGCTCCCTCGACAAAACCTGTGTCGGTGCGTGTACCGCTTTAAGAAAGTCACATGGCCAGTGACGAAAGTGTTTCTACACGACAGTCGAGCACCAAATTGTATTAAGGGCATCTGTCAACACCATGGAGGTGCAAAACAAGCATTGAGTTATTGACTTGTTCATTGCTTGGCATTGCTTGGCGAAAATTGCGGTCAAAATGGAAGACCTCCATGGAAAACGTAAATATTTATAGCCGGACGAGTTCTTATGCACAGCAGCCTCTTCTGTGTCTTGCGAACGATTTTCTCCAACTAATTTGGTGCTCGCCGTCATTCCGGCTGGATTGACAAAAGAACTTCAGCCGCTAGATTGGCGTAAACAGCACTATCTATATATATATAGAAAAAATGGGAGCGACACACAGGTGTATAAGTATAAATAAATAAATAAATATAAATAGATAAATATGTACGTAATATATACTCCTCGTATTAGCAATCGCTCCGTCATTCACATTGAGTGATGGAAAAACGCAAAAAAATGCAACGTTTCGCCCAGTGCTCGTAGATATCTTCTATACACGAAAGAGATGAGGCAAAAAAGACAGTGCACCAAAATCAGAAACAGCCTCTCATGTCTTGGCCACCTGGCTTTCTCGTATCTCGAAATTGGTCTTGTACCTAAAGATAATTATGCAGTTTTTTTGCACGTAAGAAAAATCGTTATTGGGAGTTGTGAACATTGTTTTTTTGGGCGGTGAAGATGCGCCTGTAAACAGCCATGACGTCATCAATGCGATTCCTGAACTCTCACCATGTTATTGACCATTTCTTTGGCCTTTTTTTGATGCAATTACTAATTCCTATTGAATATTTTGTTTCCATCTCTTGTAAAATGATGTAATTTATAATTTTAACTTAATATCTTTAAATTTTTTATTTTCCTGAAAAAAATCCGCAAAGCTCTGAGTCCGCAATAGCTGAAGTGCGAAGTAGCGAGGGAACACTGTATATCGTTTTCTCTGTTAAAAATAAAAATGAAATGGGTATATATATATTTTTTTTTTAAGTTGCCTAATAATTATCCATAGTAATGGTCACCTGCACACACACATCCTACATATATATAGCTAAAACTAAAAAAGCCACACTCCACTTCATATTAATATCTCTTGGGTTCTTTAAGAACATGGTTGTTCAATACTAAATCTAATCCCCGAAATACAACTTGCCTAATAATTCTACACACCGTGAAATTAGAATACACTACCTTCTTCTTTCTGTGATGGGAGTTGGAACAGCCTCATTGTATATGGAGATCCCACCTGCAATCTGCTAGCAAGATGCCTAAGGAAACAATTATTTACACTATATAATCTGTGACATTACCTGTTTTGCTTGTTTTGTTTTTGGAAGAACAGTCACAAAATCAAGACATGGTTATGAATCAAATGTTTTTCACATATGATTGAACATTCATTCATTCATTTTCTGAACTGCTTTATCATCACTAGGGTCGCGGGGGGTGCTAGAGCCTCTCCAAGCACACTTCGGGCCATAAGCGAGGGACACCCAGAAATGGTGGCCAGCCAGGGAACAAGGAGAGGGAGAACCATTCACACTCACACCTAGAGCCAATTTAGTCTAATCAGACTACCATGTATTTTTGGGAAATTGGGAGCAAACTGGGGAAAACCCACGCAAGCCCTGGGAGTACATGCAAACTCCACACAGGTGGATCAAAATGGATTCGAACCTAGGATCCCAGAACTGTGAGGGCGACGCCCTAACCTCTCACCCACCGGGCCGCCACCTCTTGAGCTACATTTATTTCTTTTATATAAGTGAAATTAGCCACGGTCAGAATTAAACAAAAAAATGCCAGCTTCGTATTTTCTGATTCTTATAAGGACACACGTAGGCCGACCTGGATTTGAACCCAGGACCCTAGAGCTCTGACGCCGACGTGCTAGTCACTCAAGCTACCTATGGTTGAACATTACCTATTAATAAACAGGAATTGAGAACGCGATATAGTCCTGTAACGCTGTAGTTAGCTCAATTTATAGCATTGGGTGATCCGGTTTATTCACTGTATGTATTTATTTATGCAAGAAACATTCTTGAAACTATTTGCCAGCAGAATTATTTTGGTGCTGCACAACTGAAAGCAGGGATTTGTGAATTTTTTTTCTGCTTTTTTGAAATTACCCATTTCACCCAGTTCACTGTTAGGTGCCCTCTCATATTTTCAGGAGTTGCGGGGAGAGAGCCAGTCCCCATGATGTTCTTATGAGCAAACAACAAGAAGTAATATACTATACTGCTCGTATTAGCGATCGCTCCGGCGTTCACGATGAGTGAAGGAAAAAAAAACACAAAAAATGCAACGCTCCGGCCAGTGCTCATAGATATGTTATACACGAAAGAGGCAGCAAAAAAGAGTGTGCTAGAATGATAAACAGCCTCTCATGTCTTCGCCACCTGGCTTTCTCGCATCTCAAATTTTTTCTTGTTTTTAGAGATAATTATTTGCTCGAAAATTTTCCTCGTATCTCGAGCTGCTCGTTTGTAGAGGTGCTCGTATGTCGAGGTACCACTTTACCTGTAATTGTACAATGACAATAAAAAAAAATCAATATGGCGTTTTTTGTGTGTTTTACAGCCTTTATATCTTTATTAATTACATTTTAATATTTCTTAATACATTCCTTTGTACTTCCTACTTTTTACTTTAATGTTTTTATAACTTTCTTTGTTCTATTAGCTTAGTTTATTTCTGCTAGTTATTTTCTGGAACCATTCAGCCATTCCTCCGCTGTCATACACATGGGATCAGCTGTGAACAATACGCAGCAGAAGGAGCAACACCTCAATGCCGCTGGAAATCCAGAGCTGGACAAGGTCCGGCAGGGTGAAGAAGTGATGCTTCAGACCAACAATTCCATCTATTATTATGGGGAAATTGAGATCTCTCCTCGATAACATAGAAGAGCTGTCAGCGCTTACCAGGCCGGAAAGGGAGCATCGGGAGTGTTGTACTGTTACTGGGAGTTCAAGATGGTGGCGCGCACGGGTGCAGCGGATCATTGCTCTCCAGTTCGTTCGTTGAAAGGCAAGATACCCAATTTCACGACTTACTACAAACTGACCTTCGACATCCCCGAGAACATCCGGAGACCTCCGGGATATCCGTGGATATCCAACCCACCCAAAGTACGCCGTAGACGGCGAAGAGAAAGGAAGCAAAAGAGCGGATGCCGGGCGGCCATTGCGGCTAAGCTACAACAACAACCACTCCGAGCCCCGCTTCCTAGTATCTTTTTGACAAACGCCCAATCCATTACCCACAATTGTTGGCGTGGATCTGCCTTTTACAGGCTGACTGAGGGAGGATAAGTAAGAAGACAGTGAGAGGTAAGTGATACATTTTATTCTTGTTGACATCGGTGAGGAAACTTGCAGTCGCCGGATTGATGGCGCTCAAGAGGTGATGGGATGTTTCCATCGTGGCGGAGTGCGAACAAGTCTGAATATGTCAATTAAGGGGTCTTGCCTGGGATGGCGGACTTGTGGAGAAGCACTATACAATTTTGTCATACACAGCTGAGGGTATGATGACTATTAGCCTTTTTGTCAAGTCAATGATGACGACAATGCCGATGTCTGATTGTTGTTGTTGTACTGTTGATTCTTCAGCTCCAGACTACCGAGGAAGTGTGCGGATAAGCTTGGAAGAGTGATTCTACATATTTTCAATCTCAGTCTCAGTCAGCAGAAGGTTCCAGTTTTATCTAGCTCTAAAATGTATTTTTCTTGTGTCTATATATTTTCTTGCTACTGCAACCAAGATGGCGCTGCTCAAGTGGCATCCGGTAGCGACCTTTGTGACTCGACCCCCACCGCGTGGCTTGGTTTCTTGTGCTAGTCCTAGACGTCTTTGGAGCCGTTCAGCCGTGACCAAGTGGCAGCCGGTAACAGTAGCTCCATCCACTCTTGCTCGTTTTGTATTTCACTGCTTTTCTATCTTTTTAAATTGCATTTAAATATTTCTCAATGCTTTCCCTTCTACTTTGCTTTGTACTTTGTGCTTTTCGCTTTGTTGTTTTGCGACCTTTGCGACTCAACTCCACCCGTCGCGTGGCTTGCTTTCTTTGTGCTAATCCTAGACGTGCCTCCGCTGTCATGCACGTGGGATCAGCTATGAGCAGTGGACCTTAGGGCCAGTAGAAGAGGCGACACTCCAGACAGAGCATTCCATCCTTATTTGAGCGTGAGAGTTGTGTTTTTTGAAGTAAACCACCGGCCTCTCTGCTGCTGCTGATCGGGTGATAGGACCTCTTAGGAGGATCCAGACAAGGATGATCAGCTCCAGACTACTGGGGGGCTCTGCGGATCAACTTGAAAGAGTGCTTCTGCATATTTAACCTCAGTCTCAGTCTACAGAAGGCCCCCACCTTGTGGACTTCCTGTGTGCAGGATCGGTCCTTTCTGCCTCGGATAGAATTCACAGGAGTGCAAGTACAGCTCCACGTCTTGTCGGCAGTTAGGCCTGTAGAATCTATGTAGGAGCTGGCAGATTGTTTTTGCATTGCCAAAAAGGATTAGCTAGAGCAGAAAAAAGTGGGCACCAGCCGCTGTAGGCTGCTATTCACAGTGGGGGCACTGTCATGCAGGGATGGCATGAGAGGGCGTCAGCCCGCGCAATAACGATTCCCTGGTAAATGATGTACCTCAAAATGATAACGTCGCTGGGTCTCAAACCAGGCAGGGCAG
Organism: Stigmatopora nigra; assembly: GCF_051989575.1. Lineage (NCBI taxonomy): Eukaryota > Metazoa > Chordata > Actinopteri > Syngnathiformes > Syngnathidae > Stigmatopora > Stigmatopora nigra. The sequence goes on from NC_135516.1 coordinate 1,733,163, forward strand.
GAGGTGCCAGGTCATGAGGCAGTTCATGTCGAGTCACGCAATAATTTACCGCCTGACTCAAGGCATAGCTGAAAAAGACCACAACAAACTCTGCCATCTTTTTCCTGAAACAGGACAGCTCTAACCCCCATGTCATAGAAAGTTCAAGGAACTGAACTGATATGAATTATGACCTTGCTCATTTTGTTTGTAGTTAGAAATTACAAAAGGGGTGAATATTGTGGAATATTGAGGCACCTGTTAGTCTAGATAACACATACTGTGGCAGCGAGCAACACGTGTTCATGATCCAAAATGATATGATGCTAGGCCCAGGAAGCTTCGCAGCTCACTGACATTATTAGGAGTTGGCGGTACCCAGACATTTGGTCGACGGACAGTTGGTCGAATGGACATTTGGTCGAATGGACATTTGGTCGAATGGACATTTGGTCGAATGGACATTTGGTCGAATGGACATTTGGTCGAATGGACATTTGGTCGAATGGACATTTGGTCGAACAGATGTTTCGTCGCACGGACGTTTGGTCGCCGGATTCGCTCGCTCTCAAAATTATAACAATGAGAGAGTTTACTGTTGAAAGCGATCAACCAGACAACCTGTCAAATTTCAAGTTCACAGTATTTACGGGGGGGGGGGGGGGCGCTAAGCATGCTATGGCCCTTCCTCTGCATCACCTTTATGATTGTGCCATTAACTTCTTGCCTGGTGCCGCTCTTCCCAGAGGCCGGCTCTAAAACATCTCCAAGACCGAGAGGGAAGCATTATATCTCCGATGCACTAGCAGCAGGTCTCATCCGTCCATCCTCCTCCCAGATTGGGGCATGATTTTTCTTTGTGTAAAAGAAGGACGGCTCGCAACTCTGCAGCGTCGACTACCGAGGCCTAACCGAAATTACCATTAAGAACAGATCCCCCTTTCTTCTCATCGACTCGGCTTTTACCCCACTTAGTAGAGCCTGCATTTATACTAAGTTGGACCTCTGCAATTTCTACCATCTTGTCCACATTTGGGAGGGGATGAAAAGAAAACGGCTTTCACCAAGTCCCTGGGCCATTTTGAGTACCTGATAATGCGTTTCACCTCTGCAATGCACCAGCAGTGTTCCAGTTCCATAAATGGTGTCCTTCGAGATATGTTGTTATAGGGACATGTCATGGCTTTCACAAACTGTGATGGGCTAGTGATAGAGTGGACCAGCCAGAGCTACCAAACTGTATCCGGGCGAGTCTGCGGTTCGTTAGTAGGCATTTGGATGATCCAGAAGAAGATTGGGAGAATGTGTTATGGTCAGATGAAACCAAAACAGAACTCTTTAGTAGAAACACAAGTTCTTATGTTTGGAGGAGAAAGAATACTGAATTGCATCCAAAGAACACCATACCCACTGTGAAGCCTGAGGGTGGAAACATCATGCTTTGGTGCTGTTTTTTTGCAAAGGGATCAGGACGACTTATCTGTGTAAAAGAAAGAAAGAATGGGTCCATGTATTGAGAGATTTCGAGTCAAAATCTCCTTCCATAGAAAATTTGTGGAGGGAATTGAAAGTCCGTGTTGCCCAACAACAGCCCCAAAACATCACTGCTCTAGAGGATTTCTGCACGGAGGAATGGGCCAAAATACCAGCAACATTGTGAAAAGCTTGTGAAGAGTTACAGAAAACGTTTGGCCTCCGTTATTTTCAACAAAGGGTACATAACAAAGTATTGAGATGAACTTTTGGTATTGATAAAATACTTATTTTCCACCATGATTTGCAAATAAATTCTTTAAAAATGAAAGAATGTGATTCCACCCCCCCTCACCTTTCCGTCTCTCATGGTTGAGGTTTACCCATGTTGACATTTACAGGCCTCTCTAATATTTTCAAGTAGGATAACTTGTGGTTAACTAAATAATTATTTGCGTGCATCATTGTTATGTACACTTTTGGCAATAACGGAGGCCATATGTTTTCTGTTTGGGAGCTGTCGTTGGGCAACACACTTTCAAATCCCTCCTGATTTTCTATGGGGTTGAGATCTGGGGACTGACGAGGCCACTCCAGGACTTTGAAATGCTTCTTACAAAGCCACTCCAGGACTTTGAAATGCTTCTTACGAAGCCACTCCTTTGTTGCCCTGGCTGTGTGTTTGAGATCATTGTCATGCTGAAAGACCCAGCCACGTCTCATCTTCAATGTCCTTCAAGCTACCACATCAGACATACAGTCCTAGAGTCTCACATATTGTGGTTTGTAAGTGAGGAAGTCAATTTAGACCATAAATAGATAACAAGTTAATAAATAAATACATGAATAAATATATAAATAAATAACCGTGTTGCGGAATCTGTTGCAGGTATCTTTATGATGTTTGAAGTCTACATGATGTGTAGAGGGCGGAGAGTGGGGAAAACACTGCCTAGTGGGGCCCCCGTGCTGCAAGCTACCACATCAGACATACAGTCCTGGAGTCTCACATATTGTGGTCTGTCAGTGAGGAAGTCGACGATCCATGCGGCTAGGTGATTCCTTACTCCAACCACTTCCAGTTTCACTCTCAGTAGGACCGGCTGAATGGTGTTGAACGCACTGGAGAGGTCAAAAAAACATCATTCTCACCGTGCTTCCCGTGTTCTCCACGTGTGAAAGAGCCCTGTGCATCAGGTAGGTGGTAGAATCTTCCACCCCAATGCCTGGACGGTAGGCAAACTGCAGAGGGTCCAGCTCTGCATTCATCAGGGGGCTGAAATGATTGAGGATGATTCTCTCCAATGTCTTGATCAGGTGAGAGGTTAATGCTACTGGCCTGAAGTGGTTTGGGTCCCTGGGGTTTGCAGTCTTTGGAACTGGGACCACACAGGAAGTTTTCCACAAGGTGGGGACTTTCTGCATACTGAGGCTGAGGTTGAAAATATGCAGAATCATTTTGCCAAGCTGATCCAAACACTCTCTCAGTAGTCTGGAGCTGAGAGTGTCTGGACTGGTAGCCTTCCTTTCCTCGATCTTCTTTAGCTGTTTTATCACCTGATTGACAGTAATGCAGAGACCGGTCTGAAGCGGGGGAGGAAGAGGAGGGGGAGAAAGAGGGGGGAGAGGTGCTTCTGGTCTGGCTGTGGTTTGGCTCCCTGGGGTTTGCAGTCTTTGGAACTGGGACCACGTAGGAAGTTTTCCACAAGGAGGGGACCTTCCGCAGACTGAGGCTGGGGTTGAAAATATACAGAATAACTTTGTAGTAGTCTGGAGTCGTAAAACATTTAAGTATGAATTATAAAGTATAAAGTAAAGACAGAATACAAGTAAGGACCGAGGGAGCTACTGCCACTGACCGCCTGCCGCTTGAAATAAGCCTGTCTTTTTGAAATTTTGTTTTACAGTTTATGGTGGAGGTTGACGCCTCGGAGGTAGGGGTCGGCACTGTCTTCTCTCAGCGCAAACTGTGGAATGGAAAAGTGCAGCCCTGCACCTTCTTTTCCCATAGGCTGACTCCAGCAGAACCCAAATACAGCATTGGGGACTGGGAATTGCTCGCAGTGAAGCTGGCCTTAGAGGAATAGCAGCACCACCTGAAAAGGGGCAAACCACCCTTTTGTGGTTTGGACTGACCGTACGAACTTGCAATATCTCAAGTCATCCTGGAGGCTGAATCCCCGTCAAGCCAGGTGAGCCATCCTCTTGTCGGTGATTTTACTCTCTTATGTCCCAGGATCTGATAACCGAAAACCTAATGCACTACCCCGTGTTTTCCCACCCATGGACTCTGAGGAGGAGCCCCCAACCATTCCACCACCCTCCTGTGGCAAACATGAGGACTGGTCTGGAGGATAAGGTCCTGAGTGCACAAGATTCTGAGATGGATCCAAGACAAGGTACGCACAATAACATTTATTTTATGACCTCAGTTCGTTCCAGGGTGGTTGAGCGGACCCACACTTCGCCTTACCTGCCACCCAAGAGACTGGCTCACTGATGATGTTACCCCGACGCTTTTGCTGGCCAACAACGAGGGAGGATTTGCGCTGTGTGCAGCAAGTCCTCCACCAAGCCAAGTTCCGGTCTACTCCGTCCACTCCCGATTCCAAGTCATCCCTGGTTTCACCTTGCGATCAACTTCGTCACAGGTCTTCCTACGTCCTAGGGTGACACACTTTTCTGACTATAATTAACTGATTTTACAACGGACATTTCATTTCCCTCCGCAAACCAATCTCAGCCCAGGAGGCCGACCTACTTGTACAGCATGTGTTCCGTCTGCATGTAATTCCTGCCCACATCGTCTCTGACCAGGGTCCCCAATTCACCTCTCACCTCTGATCTGCCTTCTGTTCAGCTCTTAACATTACAGTGAGCCTCTCCTCTGGCTATCATCCTCAAACTGATGGTCAGTGTGAAAGCACCAACCAGCAGCTGGAGGCAGCACTTCGGTGCACCGCCCATGCCAACTCTACCACCTGGAGCGACCAGCTTCCCTGGATTGAATACGCTCAAAACTCCCACCCTAATTCATCTTCCAACTGGTCCCCCTTTGATTGTTCCCTTGGTTATTACCCCCCCCCCCCCCCCATACACACACACACTTCTCTGGAGGAAGATATTGCGGTTCCATAAGTCCAAGTACAGCTGTCCTGATCTGGGAACATGCTCGGGCTGCGCTACAATGCTCTTACACCCACCATCATCCTTCCGCACCGGCCTATGTCATCGGTCACAAGATATGGCTTTCAACCCAAGATCTCCCTCTTAGGACCGAGTCCCAGAAGCTGTACCTCCGCTTCATTGGCCCGTACGAAAATGAACGGATGTTAAACCTGTGCGCCGTGCAACTAATGAAGCCAAAACAACTCCCCACCCACCCCACCTTTCATTTTTCGCAGGTCAAACCGGTCGAGACGAGACCGCCGGGACCACCTGCAGGACCTAGGTCGTGTGCCAGGTGGCCTGCGTAGAGAAGGGGGATACTGTCAGGGCCAGACTGGTGGGCGGTTGCACCTGCCATCCAATTACAGGTCCAGCGCCTGATGGCTCAAGCAGTGCCAGGTGCGGTTCATCAGTCAGCAAGAAGTATTAAAAGCCGACCAGAGCATGACAATGCCGCTGGATCGTTTTCGTCAGTTTACTTTTGAGTACCTTCTTGTTTGCCTTAACCTGATCTCTGACCTCGTTTTTGTTCCAGAACTCTGACCACGCTCATGCCTACGACCACGGACCACAGAACATGACCACGATCTTGACCTTACATCTTGTACCTTTACTCTGGACCTCTCCACGGACCCCTCAGCTACCAACCTCCACGCTACATTAAACAACTCGTCTACACTGCTTCCTTTGTGCCTTCACCCGTCTCTGGAACGTTTTCAATAAACAGAAAGTTCCACGTCCAGCTTCTGTGCATTTGTCTGCTTTGAGGTCCTCCCCCTACGATCATAACACCTAGGCCCCACCTCCTGCGACAGATAGTTAGACAGTCACCACAATACATTCTTGAACAATCAAACATTTTTAATAGTGCAATGCAGATGTTGAGTGCATCCTATGGTGATTATTATAAAATTGGAAAGCTCCCATGCTTGCCGGCATATGCAATATAGATGTTATTCAGATCAAATGAATGCATTCACAGAATGGATCTTACCCATCAGGTAAAAAGTAGCACTGCCATGTAGTAGGGTCTTCATCCACACAATGAACAATTCGCTCCATTCCAAACACCTCCATAGTCTCCCCCTCAATCTCGATCTGTTTATCTTCTAGCCCTCGCTAATGACAAAGAAATGCAAATTCAGACAAAGACCCATAGATAATTTGCTAAGTCTAACTTTTCGGGTCTTGGCATTGAACTTCAATTCAGACCACTTGTGACACACCTATACCTCAAATTGGTCCCCAGTCAATCCAAGGGCACATTTTAAGGTAATCGATTTCCTTAGCATGCATGTTTTCTTTTAATGGAAGAGGCTTCCGGAATACTCAGATGAACCCTTGCTGCACGCTCCATATTGGGTTATCACAGATGAGCTGGAAGTTCTACTCTCAAAACGGTATGACATGCAAACAACTATGACAAATGTGCGTTCCATAGAATGACAAAAAATGTTTATAGAAAAGTAACACAATTCAAAGAACGAAATTATACGAGGGACCCTTATTTTACCATATTAAATGTGCGGAAATAACCAAAAGATTACAATTTAGCAATCCATATAAGAGCAGGATAGAAAATTAAGGACATTTGTTTTGACAATCACTCATTGTATGGTATCGCCTAGTATTCTGCGTCCATTAAACAGAATTAGTATGAGCTTGAATGATTTGTGCATAGCAGCTGTTTTCATTTGCTGTTCCTCTCACTTACTCTCGGTAACTAGAAATGGTATGATGGTGTTATAGGTACAATAATTTTTGGCACCTTTTTAGTGAAAAAACATAAGCAGGATATAAACTCCCTTATGGTGTAATCTCTGTAATTGATTGGATATATAATTTTATTTGATGCCTTCCATTCGCAACATTATAGAAACAGCAAACACCGCCTATTTACTGCATCCACCCTAATCACAGTGTAGCCAAACACAACACATACTATCTTCCACGATCTTTCATTTCTGTCAATTTCTGGTTATTGTTTTTGTGTGTTGTCTCTTAAGAGTATGTTTACTTCCCTTTAAATCATTGTGTGCACATACATGGTGCTTAAAATCCCAACAGATAATACCAATACTCCATGTGCCCACCCTTGAGAGTAAGCCATATGCGTCTCTTTTGATGGGTGTATATGGCTCTTCGCTAACCTATGTGGTAAAATATGGTCATCGCTGGTGAGAGACCCAAGTCCGGAAAAAAAAACAAGCTCCAATCTAGCGCATTTTTAATTCATTTTTCTTCATTACACTTTTCTGCATGCATACTCTCATTGATACTCATTGATTAGCAAGTGAAAAATGTTCTCAAAAGAATTCAGAGACTTTTTTCTAACTTCCAAGGGGTGAAATGATTAATACATGCACACATTTTCATGTATTCTTATTTTTAAATTCTGTGTATGGCTCTCAAGGAATATTGTTTGAAAACATGAAATGTGTATGGCTCTCTTCGCCAAAGAGCGTGAATGCCATCGACAGTAAAATATATAATATGTAAATACTTGTTATTCTACAAAGGCAAAATAAAGCATGTTCACAAAGTTTATGCGCGAGACACCTGGCACTGCACTAAGCTCCACTAGCACTATTGTGCCAATATTTGAGAACTATTGTTAAACACGTGTATTCAATACTTCTTACTTTACTGTATGACCCCAAAGTCGACAGCATTTTATCAAATGTGATCAAGAACACCAAATCACCGATAATTCAATGAAAAAGACATTTACTAGTGAGGTGTTTCCCAAACCTTTTTGTTTTGCAGCACACTTTTTGCATTGAAAATTTAATCTAGGCATAGCCCGAGCTAAAAATCTTCCAATTTAAATCTATGTCCCCTAACTTAACAAGATAGAGTTCTCATTAAATAAATCCCCCAAGTAAATCAAATTTTTCACACCAATCTAATGTCACCAAAGTCGATGTCTGAGGACCCTGAACAACTACTGATTCAAGTGACGTAAAAATAAGTAATGTAACGCTTTAAATCTATTACTTTTATTCCCGATATAAATCTTCTAATATTACATCAAATGGAATGTTGTGCTCACACACGCGCGCACACGCGTCGCTGAAAGTTGTTGTCCCCGAAACCAAGAAAAACTTGTAAAAACAATAAAAATGACTTAAATCTCGTAATGTTACGAATTTTTTACTCTCAATATTATTTCAATCTCCTAAAATTATACAAAGAACAGTTTTGTGGTCACACAGACTTAACATTGATAAAAGTAGAAACCCATGATGTTAAACAACTTCCAGTACACGTTACAGAACATAAGGCACAAAATGACTAGAATCTCATTGTATTACGGGTTGAATCTTGTAATAGTAAAATCTGTCATTAAGTGTTCATTATATTTTGATTTTAATCTCGTAATATTAAGATTTTCTAATCAGAACATTACAATGAAGGACTTCTCATTTTTACAAGGGTCGTGGGGGATGCTGGAGCCCATCGCAGCTGACTCAGGGCCATAGGTGGGGGATACCCTGAACCGGAGGCCAGCTGATCGGAGGGCATGAGACAGAGAACCATTCACTCTCACACACACACATAGAGGCAATTTAGTGTCCAATCAGCCTACCATGTATGTTTTGGGAATGTGGGAGGAAACCGGAGTACCCGGGAAAAAACACACGCAGGTCTGAGGCGAACATGACAACCCAAAGCTGTGAGGCTCACGTGCTAACCAGTCAAGTCACCGGGCTGCCATTTGATTTTTCATCTGTGATTTTGAAAATTGTTATCTACAGTCCAAAAGTTCACAACTGAAGATAATATCAAGGGGTCAAAATATTTGTATTCATACAATGAACCTTAAAACACAATTCCTTTTTGTGATCACTTACAAATATAGTGCGGGTGAGTTGTAACTTCTGATCAAAAGAGATCAGACTCATATGCTCTGGTATTTTCTTCCGCAGTGCGATAATACGCATGAGCAAGAAGTTGGAACCCTCAGTTACAAGTCCTCTGAGAGCAGACATGGAATAGGAAACACTGTCTGTTGTCACTTTCTGGGTACACACAAAAACACAAAACATGTTACATTAAACTAGAATTTAGACTTTGATATACAGTGATCCCTCGCTTATCGCGGTTAATGGGGACCGGGACCTCCCGCAATAAGTGCATTTCCGCGAAGTAGGCGGGCGCCATCAAAAACGCTTATAGAAACGTATAACACGTGCACAAAACCACCACCAGGATAATATGCTGTTCATTCAGGTGTTTTATTCCACGTTAGAATGCAGGTGTTATGTTGGTGCATACAAAAAAAATCACTGCAAATGTAATAAATGTAAACTTTTATTCAGAAAACTCAGAAATTCAAAAACATCGTAGCAGTCCGGATGGATCTCCCGCAGTTCTTTGGCGCGTAAGAAATATTGTTATGGGGAGTTGGGAACGTTGTTTTTTTTGGTCGGTGAGGATGCGCCTGTAAACAGCCATGACCTCATCGATGCGATTGCTGAACTCGACTGCCCTCACCATGTTATCGTCCATTTCTTTGGCCCTTCTTTGGAGGTCTTTGGCAGTTTGTGAAATATATATGTATTCTTATATTTAGTCTTGCACCCTTTTCACTATGATGTATTAAAAGTTACTAGAATAGAATTTAACTTACACCTATTGGTTAAAATGTGCACTACACCTTTTGCACTCCACCTCCTTCATTTGTATTAACGCCTCCCATTTTTATGATTTGTCTTATCTCCAATAAAACCACCGTTGAAGCAGCTTTTCGGCGGGAGAAAGCTTCGAGGAGCTTGGAGAGTAGTCACACTCTCGGGCCTCAGGATGGTCCACTCCCCCGCCTCTGCAGACGTGGCCTTTAACTTTCATCCCATCCGCCTCAGAGTATGTTCCTGTGTTCGAGTTTACAAGTGTTGGCCAGTAGCCCCAACACAGTATTAAAGAGGTCCTGCAAATTATTTAAAGTAAGGCCACCTTCGTCAGCTTCGTCACCCTCGTCGTCGGCAGCAGGGTCTTCTTGCTCCTCACTCGCCAACTTGGTCATCTCCTGTAGGTCCTCCTCTGTCAGTGGGTCTGGGTGACAGTCGATGAGATTTGTAATCTCATCAGCCGTCATGTCTGAGAAGCCTTCAGTCTGCACCAACCGAGCCAGCCTGACAGCATTATCAACGGCAGAGTGATGGATTTCGCTAGGCGTGAAACCCTCATTGTCTTGAGTGATTTTGTTTGGCCACAATTTTCTCCAGCTAGAGATGAGTGTCTGTTCTTTCATGTCCTTTAGGGCATTCTGAATTTTATTCAGGCACATAGCTATGTTGTAGTACTTCCAATAAGATTTGATGCTGAAGGTCTCGTCGGGCTCTTCAATGGAGGTGATGAGACCCTCCATTGTCGCCTTGGTGTAGAGGGCTTTGAAGGCCCTGATAACCCCCTGATCCATGGGCTGGATGAGGGAAGTGGTGTTGGGGGGAAGGAACTCCACCTGCACCCCCCATGGTGCAAATTGGCTGCATGTCCTCCTGCACAGTCCATGAGTAGAACCACTTTGAAGGGCAGTCCCTTTTCGGCCAGGTAAAGTTTTACCTGCGGAACGAAGGAGTTGAAGAACCAGTCAAGTGTGAGGGCCTTGGTGATCCATGCTTTTTTGTTGGACATCCAGTAGACTGGCAGCAAGGCCCTGTTCTTGTTGTTCAACGCGCGAGGATTAAGTGACCTGTAGATCAGGCCGGGCCTCAGCATGAATCCTGCTGCATTGCCACACAAGAGCAGAGTCACTTGATCCTTGTGGGCTTTGAAACCTGTCTTCTGAAGTTCGTCCTTGAAAAGAAATGTTCGGGACGGCATCCCCTTCCAGAAGAGTCCTGTCTCATCCATATTGAAGACTTGCTCCGGGACATAGCCATTTTCTTCTAGCCATTTTCTTCCAGAAGAGTCCTGTCTTATTACATATTGAAGACTTGCTCCGGGACATAGCCATTTTCTTCTATCATTTCCGGAAACACATCCTCAACATAGCGCCTCGCTGCTGCTCTGTCTGCAGAGGCTGCATCTCCATGCAGCGACACGTTCCTTAGTCCGACTCGCCGCTTAAACCTCTCAAGCCAGCCCTTGCTGGCAGTGAAAACCGTAGGTGGTCTTGGGTTACTCTGGCTTGAGGCACCGGGCAGAGGATCACCTTCGTCGACGTCTTCTTCCTCGTCCAGAACGCTGACGTCGTCGTCACCACTCTCATGCACCATGGCGTCGAACAAAGATTTAGCCTTACTTCGGATTAAGTTTCCGTCCAGGCTGATTTGCTTCGCCCTACAATCACGGATCCAAATAACCAGTGCATTTTCCATTCAGCCATGACCTTATTCTGGGTGTTCACAACCCTTTTGGCATCTTTCGTGAAAGATGTTGCAGCAGTTTTGCGGATGTTCTTCTCCTCCTTTTTTATGTACCGCACCTTGGATTCATTCAGGCCGCAATGTCGAGCTACGCTAGCGTAGCTACTTCCTGCTTTCAACTTGTCCAATAAACTCAATTTTTCGGTAATGGTCAACATCTTTCGCTTTTTCTTCGGCTCACTGGAAGCACCAAGGGATGGAGAGCGTTTGGGAGGCATCACTATGGGCTTCACAAAACTTTTGCGCTTAACTTGGCGAGAAGCGTACTGCACAGCACGAGATAAGCGTGGACTGAGAATGGGCATCGGGAGAAGCTTGGGCTTTCGTGGTGAATGGGCCAATGGGGAGTCGAGTACATTCAGTGAGCAATCAGCTTGCGCGCTTATGCCCGTGATGCGGCCGTGGTGCGGGCGTGATGCGGGCGTGATGCGGCCGGAATCCCCCATGATGCTTTGCGCATACGTGCATTTTTTGTGTTTTAAAATTCTTAAAATGATGAAATTACTAATTCTAATTGAATATTTTTTTTCCACACCTTGTAGGACGATGTAATTTATAATTTTAATTTAATATCTTTAAAAAAAAAAAAAATCCTGAAAAAAATCCGCGAAGCTTTGCGCGCGCGATAGCTGAAGCGCGAAGTAGCGAGGATCACTGTGTTTGAATTAGGTGAAGTTGGGGTTTTATGTGGATTTACCCAACCTAAACCACTCTTTAACACCAGTATCATGTCAAAATTATACCACGTAATGGAAAAATCATCAATGCTACAGAAAAACTAAATGGAACAGCACACAACTGCCATGAATACATCAAACATTGTTCAAAACAACAATCTGATACCTGATGAAACAAAACATACACAATTTCAATAAACCGAAAGTTATATGTATAAAAAGGTTGTATCAGCGGCAGTCTGAGAATTTTCTACCGACACCTTCAGCTGTCTGAATCAATCCAACCCTCAAAAATGTAATGTCAACAAGAGACGTCGAGGCGAGGTTGGAGAAATTAGGACACAGTCGCGGGGAAGCGGGTGAAGACGAGGCAAATCGAGCTTGGACGGGCGAAGTCCGAATCAGCTAAGGTAATCACAGGCCAAGACCGAATCTCCAGCCCACAAATCAATCAGCTCCCGGTCATCCTCACAATCAGAAAATTCTGAGTCCAAACAGAGATGGCTGAGGCGTTCAACCGGGGCCGATGGGGCTGGGGATTCTCCCTCCATTGAGGAAAATAATACCTTGAGTTCGAATCCAGATAATTCTAATTCCATTTGGTCGGATCATTCTCTTTCGTCCACGGGAGACGTCGAGGCGAGGTAGGATAAATTAGGACCCAGTCGCGGGGAAGCAGGTGAGGACGAGGCAAATCGTGCTCATAACCAGAACTTTAGTGACTTAGGAGAGAACTTACAAAATAGCACGGACTTAGGAAACAAGGAACAAGGTGACGTGGATGCATGGTAAGTGAATTGTAGCAGACGATCCGACAATGACATGAAACTCAGTGGGGTTTAAATAAACAAATCAGGAACTAATTTTGAATCATGCGCAGCTGCGCTAACACAAGGCAGGAGGGACAAACGAGAGTCGGGAAACAATAGCAGGCTGCTTTTAACAAAAAACGATTTTATGGCTATAAAACCTTTACTGCAGCTGCAGCTGTTACACAAAAATAATAATAATAATAATAATAACCTCATACAATTGAAGCACGGGGAGAGTAATGGCACACACTAGCGGTCATTCAGGATTTATAGAATGTAGTGAAATACGTACATTTTGTTCTTTTTCATCCCAATATATGATTGAAAACAAGGTATGTTTTAACTTAAAGTTTTCTCTAAAATGGTCGATGAGCCCAAACAGTCGGTGCGTTTTGTCTGTGCGCTAAACTCAATTTTTGTATGGCACTGATTGCTTGAGTGACTGTTTTTTCTTGCTGGCACGCAACCTATTGCGAACAACCGAGCGGACGTTCACCCTAAAAATAGCCTCCCTGCAAATTCCAAGCATTATTGTCAATCCATTCAAAACATACCAGGGGCGTGGCAAGGCATTTGACTTCCGTACTTGCAGCGCTTTTAACCGTGAAAAACACTCAATACTTAAAACAGCATATCGGCGCTATATAGAGGAAATGGCTGACGTGAATGACAACACAACGTGGGTGTGAACGCCTGGAAAATGGATTGAAGCCATGGATCGATCACAATTTAAGAGCTTTGCTGATGGATTGCTAACAGATTACTAACAGCGTCGCATGAGTTACGTGCCAATTTGGAATTAATTGTTGATGCCGATATAACGAGAAGAATCAAAGGCTTGGAAGTGATGCATGTCGCGAGTTCCAATGGATGGTGGATGACTGGGATCAAGTGTCAGCCAGCACTGTCGTTTGAGCTTTCGCCACAGCTGGAATCAAGTTCCCGGAATACACAACTCTGACTGACAGTGGAGCCTAGCATGTTAAATGCCGAAATCTTGATATCAGAGTGTACCTTTGACCTCAAGAAAGCATTATCAAACTTAGTTTTGCTCATGCTGTCTTTAAAAAAACATGCCGTGCCTAGCCTAACATATGCTAGCAGCTAGCATAACACACGCTAGCGGATAGAATAACATACGCTAGGGGGAGAAAGAATCCTCCTCCTCTCTGGGCAACCCATTAAACGTCTGGGGAGGCATTACACTGCAGAGCTTTCTGATAAACAGGTGGGCAGGACCGTCATAAAACAACTCAATGATGGCCTAGCAAGGATTAACCAAACCCAATTCCCTGGAAAATTCAAGGTCTGGTGCTACCAGTTCACACTCTACAGGAGAGTAATGTGGCCCTTGAAGATGAGCAAGAACCCCTCATCCATCGTGGGCATGATGGATTGAAAACCCACTTCATTCATCTGAAAGTGGCCACCACCTTTCCAAAACGGGCCACTTTGGAAGGAATGCACTGCAACTGCCATATCAGTCTGTCAGTCTGGGCTACAGGTAAGAGTAGTCTATGCTGGTTCTTGAGCTAAGGGAATCCACTGATCAGTCAGTAAGGAACGCCAACATCCAGGTTCCCACCGGCCGGAGGTGGAACGCCCAGGCTAAGGTTGACCAAGCCGTCAATAGACTGCATCATCAGGAGATCATGGGCAGGGTCCAGGCAGGAAGAGCAGGGCTAGGATGGGGAGAAGAACCATCAATTCCGGTCCAAGGTAAAGAGAGGAAGGAGATGGTGGTGGCAGAGGTGACAAGGATGGGGGAAGAGGGCTATAAAATGTAGCCAATGTCTGAATTAGGTTAGCCAATTTCATCATACTCAAAATCTTACCACCATGGGATCTCCAAACCGCAGCTGTATTCAAATTCCTATAACATGTAATGTAACAAATTATTATTACACACAAAAAACTGTAACGTGTCAATTTTGGTGACTTAGAAAGTTGTGTCAGTGAATTGAGCTTCATAGCATGGCCTCTTCACTTCTTGTGAGTGATTATGTGTGACTAAAGCTGGTGGCTTCTCTGAGGCCATTTAAATAGGGCTCATTGGATACAAATGCCCATAAACGCTATAATGGGAAAGTCAAAAGGAGCTCAGCATGCAGCATGGATCTGAAAAAGCGAATCTTTGACTTGAACAAGTCAGGAAAGTCATTTGGAGCCATTTCAAAGCAGCTGCAGGTCCCAAGAGCAATAGCACAAACAATTGTTTGTAAGTATAAAATGCATGGCACCGTTTTGTCACTGCCACGATCAGGAAGAAAATGCAAGCTACATACCTGTCAACCTCGAACCATTTGTGATCTTACCAAATTTTGTTTTCGCCCTTACATATATGTATAAATACATGGAAAATCTTACCACTTTACTTTTTTGTAAAAAATCACGAACATTCTTGACTTGTAAACAGACCAGAAACAGCTGATCAAATGAAAGTAAACATAAACAAGGGAACAGGAAACGGAAATCACATGGTGAAAGTGTTACAAAACGAAATGTTTATCATGATCTTTTTTTTTTAGCCAATCAGAGGCGCCGGTACATATATCACTTGGCAGACATGCGTTTCCGGGAAGAAACAATGGCGGATGGTGAAAAATGGCTAGAAAGTGCCTTAATTTATTTTTTTTTCTCAAAATCACCGTTTAGCGTACCATTTTCATGTGTACAGCGTACCAATATAAAAATGGGCTTTCAGTTGTACCAATTACGGCGAGAACGTACCAGTTGACAGGTATGAAGCTATCACCTGATGCTGAGAGAAAATTGGTCGGGAGGGTGAAGATTCAACTGAGAATCACCAAAAAGCAGATCTGCATCGAATTAGAAGATGCCTGAACACAGGTGTCAGTGTCCACAGTCAAGCGTGTTTTGCATCTCCATGGACTGAGAGGCTGCCGTCCAAGAAGGAAGCCCTTGCTCCAAAAGCGGCACCGACTGAAGTTTGCTGCTAATCAGATGGACAAAGATAAGACCTTCTGCAGGAAGGTTTTGCGGTCAGACAAAAATAAATCGAGCCGTTTGGCCATAATGCCCAGCAATATGTTTGGAGGAGAAAAGATGAGGCCACCATGCCTACCGTCAAACACAGTGGTGGTAGTATTATGCTGTGGGGCTGTTTGCTGCCAATGGACCTCGTGCTTTACAGAGAGCAAATGGGATAATGAAGAAGGATGATTACCTTCAAATTCCTTAAGATAACCTTAAGTCATCATCCCGAAGATTGGGTCTTGGGCGCAGTTGGGTGTTCCAACAGGACAATGACCCCAAACACACATCAAAAGTGGTAATGGAATGGCTAAATCAGGCTAAAATAAAGGTTTTCGAATGGCCTTCCCAATGTCCCGACTTAAACCCCATTGGGAACTTGTGGACAATGCTGAAGAAACAAGTCCATGTCAGAAAGCCATCAAATTTAACTGAACTCCACCAATTCTGTCTAGAGGAGTGGTCAAAGATTCAACCAGAAGCTTGTAAATGGCTACCAAAAGCGCCCAATGGAAGTGAACATGGCCAACGGACATGTTACAAAATATTAGCGCTGCTTTATGTATATTTTTGACCCAGCAGATTTGATCACGACTTCCGGTTCACCCATAATAAAGTCATAAAAGAACCAAACTTCATGAATGTTTTTTGTGACAAAGAAGTATCTGTTCCAATCAATCTATCAGAGAAAACTCAGAGGTGTAGAAATAACTGGAAACGCAAGAGAGCCATGACATTATGTTCTTCACAAGTGTATCTAAACTTTTGACCACAACTGTATACGCTCTGTATAGGGTTTTTGATGTTTTAATCCTATTCGTAAAAATTGACATGTAGAAAAAAGAAGATAGAATTAAAAACCAAAAAATCCTTATAACTGTTGGTGTTGACAAAGTAACAAAGATTACAATTACCCAGCCCAAATAATGATAAAAAACGGCTGGAAACATGCTTGGGCAGCATTTCTTGTCTGAAAACATTTAGGCCACACAAAAACTACATGCATATTCAAATGTGAATATCCCGTCATCTCTCTTGCATATTCACACTTTTGGTTCAACTTTGGTTGGAACTCACCTTCCCAACAGTCGTAACTTTATTAATCTTCATCTCTCCCTCATGTTGCACCATATGACAGCGAGTGTCCAAGATGTGATCACTCAGCTAAAATGAAATGCAAATGGTCTTAAAAGGTACAAATGACATTACATTTCTTATAACACATTTGGAGACCTACTTTGACATACTCGTGGTGTTCTTCCTCCAGCACCTCAAGGTCAGCAGTAAGGTAGGCTTATATGCAAAAATGAAAAGAAAAAGAAAATGACATTAAATGAATTTGTAGTGTTCCAGAAGATCTCTAGAGCTGTAGGAGAAATGCTTATCATCCTTGTATTAAAAAAAAAGAAAAGAAGACTGCTTGTCGTGTCCGGAAACTTACTACCTACTTACCTACTCTGTTTATCAGATATAAAACGAGTCAGTGTCAGATTATGTTGTGGGGTTAAAGCAGTTATTTACCCACTGTGAATTTGGTCCTCATTTATATGAAACACAGAGACAGATTCGTTAGTTGATTGCGAGTGGAGGCTATTCAGAAAAGGTTACTCGCTGGAGCAAGATCAGACATTTAAAAAAACATGCTAACTGTCGCTATCAATGGAAATGGCATCAAGAAATACGTTGAAGTTCGCCAGTAAAATGGAAGGATCTGCCACAGTGAATAGGATCAACAAGGAGAAAACAAGCAAAGGTACATGGAAATATCAACCAGCCACCAGCAAATGGAAGGGTAAAACCACAAGTGGAAATTTCGGACTAGAGAGAGCAGAAAATCACCAACCCTGTTACCGATGTGGCGGTAGCAACCACGAAGCTCAAGTATGCCGATTTAAAACAGAGACATGCTACAAGTGTTTCAAAGTAGGGCACATAGCAAGGATGTGTAAAATGAAAAATAGGCAAGGACACACACGGCATGTAACTGAAAATAAAAGTGAGACAACAGGAAATGTTGATGATAAACTGTTTGGGTCACACCACTTCAATGCCGTGTATCCCGCAAATATTGTCGGAAATTGGAAGAAGGAAATGACAGTACAGTTAAAATTAGAAGGAACTCTTCTAGAAATGCAACTCGACACAGGAGCTTCTGTAACACTTGTTTCTGGAATAGTGTATAAGAAGCATCTCTCTCATCTGCCATTAAAAGTAAGTAAAGTGCAGCTGTCAATCTTTTCCGGGGAGAACATACCTTTGATGGGACAAGTGACTGTTAAGGTAAAATATGGGAATCAGAGTGGTGATCTACTCCTAGTGATCGTAAAAGGTGACAGACCAACCCTCGTTGGCCGTAACTGGCTCAAAAACTTCAAACTGGACTGGGCAAGCATCTTGAGGCAGTGTTGCAGAGACACAAAGCAGTGTTTTCTGAGGAGCTAGGCACTATTCATGATTTTAAGGCCAACATTACAGTAAAACCAAATACCAAACGAGCTAAATCGCCTAGAAAAAGCTGGCATGATCTCAAAGAAAGAACATAGTCAGTGGGCTGCGCCAATAGTAGTTGTACCCAAAGCAGACAAGTCAATTAGTATCTGTGGAGACTATAAGGTCACAATAAATCAGTGTGGAAGAGGGAACTTATCCAGTACCAAACGTTGAAGACCTCTGCCACCCTAGTTGGAGGTACTATTTTCAGCAAGTTAGACTTGTCACAAGCTTATCAACAGCTGGGGTTAGAAAAAGACTCAGAAAAGTATTTGACAATTAATACTCACAAAGGACTGTATGTCATACCTGTCAACTTGTACGTTTTATACGTATTTTATACTTTTTTTACCATTTCAAATCAAGTACGCCAAACACCGACTTTAGGACGAGGAACTTTTTTTTTTTTTTAATTGCCAATATTTATGAAAACCGATCTCAACAAGACCGTTTTGGCTAAAATCCAGATAGTCTCGTAGGCTGGTAGCCAACGACGCTACTGTCATTGATCGTTACTATTGTCACGGTATACCAGCAAAAAATATCCTCAATCCTATGTATTTTTTTGCGGTGCGTACGGTAATATCGATAAAGGATGACATGCGCTTGCGTAGATATACATAGAGTAAATATCGTGGAAGCAAGCATGGAGGAGCCACATAGTAAGAAACGAGTTACCGCGAGTAAATATGCGTAGTACGGTGTTTGTACGTTTTTTTTTGGAGGTCTGTACGGGTATCATAATCATTTATAAGGGCAGTTATCAGCAGAGGTTTTCAGGTATGGTATGTGTACCATACATAGACTTTCATTCGGAGTGTCCAGTGCGCCTTCTATATTTCAGAATGTGATGGACCAGATACTCCAAGGTTTGGAGCACGTGACCTGTTTCTTGGATGACATATTGGTCACAGGGAAAACAAGAGCTGAGCACCTGAGGAATCGAGAGGAGGTACTGAGCCGTCTGGAAAGCTATGGGATGAGAGAGAAAAGAGCAAAATGTGACAAAGTAGAATACCTGAGGCATCTGATAGATAAGATGGGACTGCACTCCACTGAGACAAAAGTTGCAGCCATCGTAAACGCACCCAAGCCTACAAAACGTCACAGAGCTACGGTCTTTCCTAGGACTATTAAACTATTCTGGTCGGTTCATGAAAGACCTGTCGACAATCCGGCAGCCGCTACATCAACTGCTAAAGAAGGAAGTTGAGTGGGAATGGACTGCTGAATGTGCAGTAGCATTCAAAGATGCAAAAGAATAGCGAGTAAAAAACTCAGTAGTCGTTCATTATGACACCAAGAAACCCCTGAGATAAGCTTCAGATGCATACCCATCTGGAATAGGGGCAGTCATGTCTCACAATAGAAAATGGGGAGGAGAAACCGATCGTATTTGCGTCACGGACATTAACAGAGGCAGAAAGTAAATACAGCCAGGTGGAGAAAGAGGCTTTGGCCATCATTTTTGGCATGACCAAATTTCAGAAATATTTATATGGCCACATGTTGAGTTTAATAATTGACCACAAGCCCAAGTCTGAAATACCCACTTTAGCTGCTCTGTGAATGCAGCGTTGGGTCCCGAGACTGATGGCTTTTGATTACTGTATAGAGTACAGAACGTTAGCAGATAATGCCAACGCAGATGCCTTATCTAGATTGCCGAGGAAAGGAAAGGATAACACAGCGGAGGAAAACAGCATCTTCTATTTTGCAGTAGTGGATGAGCTTCCCGTGCAGGCTACAGAGATCGAAAAGAGTACTCTCAAGGACCCAGTCCTATGCAAGGTATTGGAGTTGACTCGGTCTGGATGGCCAAGTATAACAAGGACGAGAGATTGCACCCATACCTTTCTTGGAAAAATAAATTGTCTGTGGAACAAGGTTGCATATTGTGGGAAATTTGAGTTGTCATTCCACCAGCACATCGAGAGCGACTACTGCATTATCTTCACCAAGGACACCCTGGAGGATGCAGGATGAAGGCCTTGACCAGGAGCAACTTGTGGTGGCCACAGCTGGACAGTGAAATAGAACATACAGTGCAACAATGTGAGAACTGTCAGTGTGAGGAAACTACCAGCAGCAGCACCTCTACATTGCTGGCAGTGGCTGATTAGAGTTAGGCAGAGAATACATATTGACATAGCAGCCTAAAGATCAACACCACTTTTTGGTATTAGTCGACAGTTATACAAAATGGCTTGAGGTCATCGCCATGGCAACAACCACAGCAGCCAAAGTGATTGAGGTGTTGCGGAACATCTTTTCTTCTTACAGTCTTCCTGAGGAGATTGTTTCCGACAACGGTCCTCAATTCACTTCGCAGGAGTACAAGACATCCTGCTGAGCAACGGAATACAACAACCTTTGGTATCAGCTCACCATCCCGCTTCCAATGGAGCTGCAGAGTGAGCAGTTCATCCAGTGAAAGCATCACTGCTGAAACAAGTGCTTGATGAGAGGAAACAAAATGTCACCATAACAATGCACCACAGGCTAGCTAACTTCCTGATGGCATACAGGAGTACACCACACAGTGTTACAGGATGCGCTCCAATTGAACGGTTTTTAAAACTTCAAATCAGGACCAGGTTCAGCTTACAGAAACTAGATCTCGCTCGAGAGGTGGAAGAAAAACAACAAAAGCAGAATAACTACCACGATAAAACCGCCTCCAAGCTGAGACATCTGTCTGAGGGTGACTCGGTCCTGATCCGTAATTTCCGTGGAAGAAAGGCGAGGTGTGGACAAGTGGAACAATGGAAAAGAGACTCGGACCAGTCACCTACCTGGTGTGGAATGGAGTGAGCCGACGCTCAGTCCACATTGACCACCTGCTGTACAACCAACCATCCAGACCAGAGACATTGCAGTTTCCGGATGAGCAGCTGGATGTCACAAACATACCCGGTGCTGGTTCACGCAGATGTGGAGTTGAAAGGCACACCTGCAGCAGTAGGTGGTAGCCCGTACTCACCTGAAGAGACACCATTTAAACATATGGAGACTAAAGAGACACAGGTGTCACCTTCACTAGGCCCAGTGGCCTGTGACAGGACAACTACACCGGACCAGAGTAGTGAGTTCCTCAGTGGTGTTTGGGCGCAGGTAGCCAGTGAGAAAAAAAGCACTTCCTGAGCGACTCAATTTGTGATCGATCAGGTGTTCTTGAAATAGAAGAGTTCTTGTTCATACAAAAATGTGAAAAAGAGATCCTGAGATTGAAATGTCAAAGACAGAAATATTGGGTCTAATGGTTGTGTCAGCAGTAATAATTTAGTTACAATTTTTGAAGTTGAGTGTTAATTCTTCGTCGGAACTTCATAGTTAAAGAGGGAGGAGTGTAGTATATTGATACTATAACTGTTAGTTGCATCAGGTCATACCAGTGTGTTTAACCACCGCCACCTGATGGCCATTACGCAATACAGCGTGACCCGGATGTTATGTCTTAAAAAGCTCTGACAGTTGCAATAAACAGGCTACGGCACGTATGCAAGTTGGCTGCGTCGTCTATGCTGTTATGGTTATATTAACAGTGATATACTAGTGCAAAGCTATCACAGCCGGGATTTGGTTGCGCTCGCAGGGTGATGCGATGTATCCATCACCGCAGAGTGCCAACGAGTCTGAAATGATCACTTATTTGGGTCTTTGCCTGGGAAAACGCGCTTTGTGGAGAAGCACTACCAAATTCGTCATACCCAGCTGGGTATGACAATTAGGCTTTTGTCAAGTCAATGATGATGACAAAGCTTATGTCTGATTATTATTTAATTGGATTGTGGATGACTGGGCTCAAGTGTTGGCCAGCGCTGTTGTTCGAGCTTACGCCAACACTGGAATCAAGTTGAAAAAAATGAAAAATGAAAATCAGACATAGGCATTGTCGTCATCATTGACTTGACAAAAAGCCTAGTAGTCATCATACCCTCAGCAGCGTATGACGAAATTGTATAGTGCTTCTCCACAAGTTCGTCTTCCCAGTCCAGACACATTTATGACATTTATTTATGACATATTCATACTTGTTAGCTCTCCGCCTTGAGCGCCATTTTCCGGCGACTATAAGTTGCCTCACCGATGCCAACAAGAATAAGATGGATCACTTACCTCTCAGTCTTTATACTTACCCTCCCTCAGTCATCCTGTGGAAGGTAGATCTGCACCAAACGACCTTCCTGTTACTTCAATTCGACTTGACTTAATTTCATAGTAGGGATATGTGTAGTCGTCACGTGTTGCTGCAGGTTCAGAGACCTGATGGCTGTTGGGAAGAAGCTGTCCTTGAGCCTGTTTATCCGTGCTTTGTAGGACCTGTAGCGTCTGCCAGATGGAAGCAACTGGAACAGGCCGTGTCCAGGGTGGTATGGGTCTCCAACAATGGACCCGGCTCTTCTGAGGTATCGGGGGTTGGCAATGTCTTCTAGCGATGGCAGAGGGCAGCCGACGATCTTCTGGGCAGTGTTTATCACCCTCTGTATGGCTTTTTTGTCTGCTGCCGTGCTTCCGGTATACCACACTGTAATGCCGTAAGTCAGGATGCTCTCCACAGTGGCTCTGTAGAAGGTTGCCAGAAGCTTGGTGTCCAACTTGTCCCTTCTCAGTACCCTGAGAAAGTGGATTCGTTTCTGGGCCTTCTTCACTAACACTGTGGTGTTTGTGGACCAGGAGAGCCTATCCGTGACGTGGACTCCCAGGAATTTGAACGATTGGACCCTGTCTACACATACTCCGTTAATGAGGAGTGGGGCCAGGTCTGTGCTGCGCTTGCGAAAGTCCAAGATTATTTCTTTAGTCTTTGTGGTATTCAGTGTAAGATTGTTCGCCGAGCACCAAGAAGACAATTTGTCGACCTCGTCTCTGTAAGCTGACTCATCCCCGCCTGAGATGAGTCCGATCACAGTGGTGTCATCGGCGAATTTGATGATAAAGTTTGACTGGTGGGCTGGTGTGCAGTCGTATGTGTACAGGGAGTACAGGAGAGGACTCAGTACACAGCCTTGTGGTGAGCCAGTGTTTAGTGTGATGGAGGAAGAGAGGTGTGGACCCATTCTGACAGTTTGTGGTCGACCAGTCAAGAAGTTCTTTATCCAGCAGCAGATTGAAGAGGATAGTCCAAGGTGGTAGAGTTTGTCCTTCAGGATGTCCGGCTTGATGGTGTTGAAGGCTGAGCTATAGTCTATGAAAAGCATCCTCACATAGTTCCCCTGGTGCTCCAGGTGGCTCAGTGCTGTGTGAAGAGCCACGGCGATAGCATCCTCAGTGGACCTGTTTTCCCTATAAGGAAACTGGTGCGGGTCAACTGAGGGGGGGATTGTCTTTCTGATGTGTCGGGCCACCAACTTTTCAAAGCACTTCATGATCACAGGCGTGAGAGCAACAGGCCTGTAATCATTCAAGCTGCCGATGGTTGGCTTTTTGGGGACAGGAATGATGGTGGCAGATTTTAGGCAGGCAGGAACGATGGATTGTTGCAAGGACCGATTGAAAATGTCCGTGAAGACTCCTGCCAGCTGTTCAGCACAGGCTTTGAGCACTTTGCCAGGTATTCCGTCTGGACCCGCAGCCTTCCTGGTGTTCACAGACTGCATTTCCAGTCTCACTTCATGTTCCTGAAACTCCAGTGTATTGTCGCAGGGTGGTGGTGGGAGTGTTGACACTTGGTTTGATTTGTCAGATTCAAAGCGGGCAAAGAAATGGTTCAGTTACTCCGCTAGTGAGACATTCGCGTTTACAGACATGGAATTGTTCTTGTAGTTAGTGATATGTCGTATTCCCTGCCACATCTTCTTTGGGTTGTTTTCTTTGAAGTGCTCTTCGATTTTCTTAGTATATGCTGCCTTGGCCTTCTTTATGCCCCTTTTCAGCTCTGCTCTGGCAGCTCTATACTTTCTTTTGTTCCCCGATCTGTAGGCGGTGTTACGGCATTTGATAAGTGCTTGTGTCTCTTTGGTCATCCAGGGTTTTTGATTAGGAAAAACTTGTATCCGTTTGTTTTTAGTGACGTCAATGCCGTTTCTGATGTAGGAGATACCGGAATACACAACTCTGACTGACAGTGGAGCCTAGCATGTTGAACGCCGAACTCTTTAGATCAGTGTGCCTTTTACCTCAATAAAGCATTATCAAACTTAGTTTTGCTCATGCTGTCTTTAAAAAAACACGTTAGCGGCTAGTCTAACTTACGCTACCAGCTAGCATAACATTTGCTAGCCGCTCTCATAAAATTTGCTAGCAGCTAGCATAACATTTTCTAGCAGCTAGCATAACATTTTCTAGCAGCTAGCATAACATTTTCTAGCAGCTAGCATAACATTTTCTAGCAGCTAGCAAAACATTTGCTAGCAGCTAGCAAAACATTTGCTAGCAGCTAGCAAAACATTTGCTAGCAGCTAGCATAACATTTGCTAGCAGCTAGCATAACATGTACGCTAGTGGCTAGCATAACATATGTATGCTAGCGGCTTGCATAACATATGCCAATGAAACTGCGCCCTAACACATGGAGCGTTTTATAGGTGTGAAAATACGATGCTTAAAGGACTGCTCGAAGTGAAAATAGTTCCGCTCTGTTTAATTGTGAAAATAAATGGATATTAGGAGCTTTATTCCAAGGGTTAAATGGTTATTAGGAGCTTTAGTCCAAGGGTTAAATGGTTATAAGGAGCTTTAGTCCAGTCCAAGGTTTAAATGTCTATTAGGAGCTGTAGTTCAAGGATTTTTCATCAGATTTGAGAGGCATTGGATAAATCGATGGAATCTTCAGGAGGAGCTGTAGAGAGCTTTTCAGGAGGAGCTTTCGCGAGAGATTTTCGGATGTTGATGGGGAGTTGTGACCGCTGTTTTTTATTTGGTCCAAATATGCTCTTTACAAGGACATATCCATGTCTATGACCATCAATCTTTGGGACATTGCTTCAAACTGTGAGGCACATTGAACGTTTCTTGCTGATCTCTCAAAGCATTTCATTAAACTGCCTTATTCTCACTAGGATCACGGGGGTACTGGAGCCTCTCTCAGCTGACTTAAGGCCTTAGTTGGAGGACACCCTGCATCTGTGGCCAGCCAATCGCAGGACACAAGGAGACAGACAACCATTCACACTCATACCAACGGGCAATTTACAGTGACCAATCAGCCTACCATGCATGTATTTGGAATGTGGGAGGAAGCCGGAGTTCCTGGAGAAAACACGCAGGCCCGGGGAGAACACGCAAACTCCACAGAGGTGGATTGACATGAATTTGAACCCTGGACTCCCACTGTGAGGCCGACGCGCTAACCACTCAGGCGCCGGGCCACCCTGGTGTCATCGGGTTGGGGGAAATTAAACTTCCACTTTGCTCCTCCATGGTGTCCAGTCGTCAATTACTCGTCCAGAGAGCTCTATTTTCAGATAAGAGCAACGCCCGGTGCCCGAATTTAAATGGAAACTCAACTTCCATGTTGCTCCTCCACGGCTTCCAACCATCTTAGCTGCCCAAAGAGTTGAGTGACAGTCTCTCTGTCTTCTCCCATTTTCTTAGTAGCGCTAGCGAGTTTCAGTGTGAATTTTGCCATTTTTATGAACTTTTTTTAGACTTAGTATAAAAAACGTGGTGTATTGAAGCCACGAATGTTGAAGTGGTGAAAGATGACAGTAAAGTAATTTTGTTAATTTTACATAGAAGTAACTATATCTCTTGATTCAAAAGTAACTTGAACAACACTTCTACTAGCATCCGTATAAAGCGTTCTAACATCTGGGTCACAGAAACGAAGGTGAGCAAGAAAGACACTAATAAGGGTAATCACATGGACAGAACACACAAGGGCAAACGCCCAAACCACAAAACCCCCACAAAATTTGACACACAATGTAACCACCACAATACTCACACTGTTTGAACATGCATAGTTGACTCAATTAACAATCGTCAAGTTCTTATCAGGATCCACGTGTGGTTCTGATAACTCGGCAAATATTTACAACCTCTCACGGCTGTTTGTTAAGGCTTCGCACCCCCAAGTTCTGTTATCGTATGCATACATTCTGGTGTAGGCAAATTCATTTTTCACTTCTAGAAACAATAGTAATCTCATTTTGGATTGGTTGGCAACTTCACCATTCCCATTCAAGACAAATTAATGCCCACATTTGCTGTCCCATTGTGGCATGTTCTAAAGGAATTTATCAGCAAATCATGGTGGAAAATAAGTATTTTGTCAATACCAAAGGTTCATCTCAATACTTTATGTACCCTTTGTTGGCAATAACGGAGGCCAAATGTTTTCTGTAATTCTTCACAAACTTTTCACACACTGTTACTGGTATTTTGGCCCAGTCCTCCATGCAGATCTTCTCTAGAACAGTGATGTTTTGGGGCTGTCATTGGGCAACACAGACTTTCAACTCCCTCCACAGATTTTCTATGGGGTTGAGATTTGGAGACTGACTGCAGGACCTTGGAATGTTTCTTACGAAGCCACTCCTTTGTTGCCCTGGCTGTGTGATTGGGATCATTGTAATGCTGAAAGACACAGCCACGTCTCATATTCAATGTCCTTGCTGATAAAAGGAGATTTTCTCTCAAAATTTCTCGATACACGGGCCTATTCATTCTTTCCTTTACACAGATCAGTCGTCCTGGTCCCTTTGCAGAAAAACAGCCCCAAAGCATGATGTTTCCACCCCCCATGCTTCACAGTGGGTATGGTGTTCTTCGGATGCCGTTCGGGATTCTTTCTCCTCTCAACACGAGAACCTGTGTTTCTAACAAAAAGTTCTATATTGATTTAATCTGACCATAACACATTCTCCCAGTCCTTTTCTGGGTCATCCAAATGCTCTCCAGCGAAACGCAGACAGGCCTGGATGTGTACTGGCTTCAGCAGTGGGACACGTCTGGCAGTGCAGGATTTGAGTCAATGGCGGCGCATTGTGTTACTGATAGTAGCCATTGTTACTGTGGTCCCAGCTCTCTGCAGGTCATTCACTAAGTGTGAAGTTGCTTAAAACAGGAGTCTTAATATAATGTGCATTTCTAAAGAACATCCCGTCTATAATCTCTGTCTTAATTTTATGCTCTTCCATGATGTCTATAATATCTTCTCAACTCGCCTCAGTTGTATTTTTCCATGATGCCTATAATCTCAACTTCTGTACTTTTCCATGACATCATGCTGAATTTCAATAAAGGCATCCTTCACCTTGAAAAGATAAGAGAGAGAACCACCGAGCCGAGCGCGAGACACCACCTTGTGCCTCGATCTCTCTTCCGCCGGCCGGTGCCTTTAAAATATAACACAGTCTCTGCCTCGTTTTTCCTTGGTGCACGGTTGGTAATTACGTTGATCTGTTATTTCAGACCCAACATTAAGTCCCTCTGTGTGCTTCTGGGATTTTTGCTCCCCATTCTTGTTATTGGGGGTGAGATCTTGCATGGAGCCCCAGAGCAAGGGAGATTATCAGTGGTTTTGTACGTCTTCCATTTTCTAATAATTGCTCCCACAGTTGATTTCTTTACACCAAGTGTTTTATCTATTGCAGATTCAGTTTTCCCAGCCTGGTGCAGGTCTACAATTTTGTCTCTGGTGTCATTCGACAGCTTTTTGGTCTTGGCCATCGTGGAGTTTGGAGTGAGAGAGACTGAGGTTGTGGACAGGTGTCTTTTATACCGATAGTGAGTCAAAACAGATGCTAATAATATAACGAGTGGAGACCTCGTTGGAAGTTAGACGTCTTTGACAACCTGAAATCTTGCTGGTTTTTCAAGGCACATGGTCTACTTGCCGAAAGACATTTAGCCGACTGACGTATGGCCGAAGGCCAACTCGCCGAAGGGGCATCTGGCCGAACATAGAATTAGCCGAACGACTAATTAGCCGACTGAGTATCTAGCCAAAGTACATTTTGCCGACACGCTCGCCACGCCCCCTTTTGTGTGTGTGTACAAGCTTTTCAACCTTGGCCTGCGGGCCATATACGTCCCGTTACTGATTCAAGGGTGCTTTTAACCCGGTACCGGACCCAATTGCAGGAAAATTATTTGTCCATGAGGTGGAAGTGTTCTGCCGATTCAAATGAGTACAAAATTTAAATTTTAAATAATTTCCCATTATTTTAGGAAATATATATTCAAAATGATTTGCTGGGAACCTTAATTTAAAGATTGAGCTCAATGTTCTCTATGCTGGTGTAAATTACAGTATGTCCTGTTACAACTACTTTTTTTCTTCTGTCATTATAGTACCTACTGTTACGACTACTTTGTTTGGCCGTGAATAAATGCGCTTGTTATTCTAAATGAATGTTGTTATCTGTAATTTGTTATTCTAAATGAATTTTGTTATCTGTAATTTGTTATTCTAAATGAATGTTGTTATCTTTAACTTGTTCTTCTAAATGAATGTTATCTGTAACTCTTGTTGTTCTAAATGAAAGTTGTTATCTGTAACTTGTTATTCTAAATGAAAGTTGTTATCTGTAACTTGTTATTCTAAAGGAAAGTTGTTATTTGTAACTTGTTATTCTAAATGAATGTTATCTGTGATAGTCGGTCCGCCAATTAGTCGGTCGGCTAATTCTACGTTCTGCTAATTCTACGTTCGGCGAGTTGGCCTTCGGCCAGACGACAGTTGGCTAAATGTCTTTCGGCAAGTGCACCGACCACGTTTTTTCAGTGACCAAATACTTATTTTCCACTCTAATTTGGAAATAAATTCTTTAATAATCATACGATGTCATTTTCTCTTTTTTTCCCACATTCTGTCTCTCGTGGTTGAGGTTTACCCATGTTGACAATTACAGGCCTGTCTAAACTTTTCAAATAGGAGAACTTGCACAATTGGTGGTTGACTAAATACTTATTTGCCCCACTGTAACTACAGCTACAATAACCAATGTTACCAACATAAATAAGAGCTTAAGAAATGTTTGCCTTGGACTGAATCTTAACGACTAAGATGTAATATGCTTGAAAGTTATAGGGCAGGAAGTACTCTCACCTGTCACTGTTGTCCCACATGGGCAATCGTCAATGATCCCTTGACTTTGTGCATGTAGCAGCATACATGGTGTACAGGCTCTGCGGGCAAACTCTACCGACACGTAGAACCTTCCCAAATCTCTTCCACCTTCTGACATGGTCACTAAAGAGTCCTCAAACACACACTTTGGCAGTTCAACAGGGTCTGGAAAAAGAACGAATGAGCCTTAAAATAAATACAGTACATTGTTGTAAAAAAAAGCATTTGCTCCCTTCTTGATTTCTGATTTTTTAATTACAGTGGTACTTTGACCTGCGACTACCCCAAATTACAAACAATTTGAGATACGAGTAAAATTTTGGGAAAATATTTATCTTGACATATGTGACACATTTTAATATACGAGCATACAGCGGACGCGAGGGGCTGCTCATAAGAACATCATGGGTACTGTCTTTCTGGTCGCAACTCCCTCGTGCAATGTCTCTACAAGCACTGGGCACAGTGTTGCATTTTTTCAGTGTTTTTGTTTCCCCCTGTTAGTCAGTGCGCATGGTGTATATCAGGGGTCTCAAACTCATTTTACCTGAGGGCCGCAAGAGGCAGAGTCTGGGTGAGACTGGGCCGCATCAGGATTTCCACAAGAAAAGCGCTGATAAAACATTCCAACGGTATCAGATATATTTATTTTTTAACAAAAAATAATGGATTAAATAAATTAACTTAAAGATTAATAAAAAATAAATCAGATAAGTAAGTAATAAAAAAATAAGTAATAAAAAAAATAAAAAATGAGAATACAGTAGATTTGCAGTGGCTGGCTAAGTAGAGAAAACTAATTATTTTTATTTCGTTTCAAATGTCTGTATTAACAGCTCTTTAAATTTTAACTTTCTGAATTTGAATGGAACATTGAACATGAAATATTTTGGACACGGCTTCTCTTGTCTACTTCTTGCTGCTAGAGACCTGGCAGCGCTTCTTCTCACATAGCTGAGTCACATATGGCTTGAGGGAGGAAGCAGTGGAGACCCTCAATAGAGCTTGAAGATGCTCATCAGTAAGTCTGGACCTATACTTGGACTTATTGAAGTTCAAGGTGGAGAAGTTTCTCACACAAGTATGTGCTCCCAAAAAGGCACATGGTCCGCTTGAACATTTGGGAAAGTTCAGGAAAACTGGGGGTCAACTCTCTCAAAAATTGCCCAAGCTTGTCCGCTTCTCCACTCACCTCCCTGAACTTGGCTTTGAGTGCAGAGTTGCACTGCAGGTCAATGAGCTCCATTTGAAGCTCAGGAGGGGCATCTTGCACATCAAATGAGAAGGGGTCCGCAAACATTTGAAATGTGGCTTTGTGTGTCTTGAAGTCTGCAAATCTGTGATCAAATTCCTCCTGCAGCTTCGAAATGGCCTCCACATATTTCTCACCACTGAATGGTGTGCCTGCATCAACAAGAGTCTTGCATGCTGGGAAATGGAAAAGGTTTGTCTGAGAGAGCTGGGCTTTCCATAACAAAAGTTTAGTGCAGAATGCTCTAACATTGTCATAGGCAGCACTGACAAGTTGCCCCTGGCCTTGTAGCTAGCTTCTTGTTCAGTACATTAAGCACATGTGTGATATCAACAAGAAAAGCTAAGTCCATGAGCCATTTGGGATTACTACTTAGCACAGGAACAGCAACCCCGTCTATCTCCATGAAGTCTTTTACTTTTGCTCTCAACTCAATAAATCTCTTCAACACATTTCCCCTGCTGAGTCAACGTACCTCAGTGAAGTAAAGCACATCCCCATATTCAACAAAGAAATATTGCACTCCCCATTTTTCTTGAAACTGTCTGTGCTCATCACTGACCTTTCTCTTCACGGCATGCTTTGAAACAGAAATCTCTGGGGCTGTACTATGTGTTTACACTATGAATGAGTTTCGGATTGAATTTTTAACTTTCAGTCGCGCGGTTCTGTGGCACATGCGCACTTTCGATTTGACCGTTTAACTTTCAGTCGCGCGGGTCTGTGGCGCATGGGCACTTTCGCTCTCTGATCGTATTAGATTACGGCAGCTCTCCGAGCCGAGCGGAGTGAGCGAGGCACTGGTCAGCCCGGCCAATGTCCCACCCTCCAGAGCCGTATACTTCACCGTGATTGGTTCATCCAGCTCCGAACACAGTGTCATTCATATCAATCTTGCGGGCCGCACGTACATTAATCTTGCGTATTAAGACGCGGGCCGCAAATTATCGTCCCACGGGCCGTTCTATCTTGCGTCCCCGCGAATGGGTCTGACTTTCCCCGATCGCGCCACGACGACGCGGCGCGATCGTAACAATATCAGTGGCACCATTCATTTTCCGACCTGCTTATCTTCACAAGGTTAGCGTGGGTTGCTGGACCCCATATAAAGACACAATTTTGAGTGTTTGACCAGCCTACCCTGCATGTTTTTGGGATCTGGCAGGAAACTGCAACACCTGGAGGAAACATCATCAGTTTTATTTAACAGACTTAGAATTTGTTTTCTTGAACCACTACATTACACCATTTATTTATTCATTCATGTTCTGTACTGATTTATCCTCACTAAGGATGCAGGGGGTGCTGGAGCCTATCCCAGCTAACTTCAGGTCCAAAGGCCGGGAACACCATGAATTGTTGGACAGCCGATCGCAGGGCACGAGGAGACGGACAACCATCACAGTCTCACTTAAACCTAGAGGCAATTCAGAGTGTCTAATCAGCCAACCATACATGTTTTTGAAATGTGGAAGGAAACTGGAGTACCCGGAGAAACCCCATGAAGGCTCAGGGAGAACACACAAACTCCACACAGGTGGACTGAACTGGATTTTAACCCAGGACCCAAGAGCGGTGCGGCCAACGCGCTAACCGCTCAAGCCGCCGGGCCGCTCATTACACTCCACAGCAGTAGTTCTTAACCTTGTTGGAGCTACCGAGCTACATATGCTCATTCAGCAAACACCACCAGTTTTATATGCGCATTCAGCAAACACCACCCATTTTATATGCACATTCATCAAAACCTAGTTTAGTGTGAAATAAAATGATTAATGATAAAATGATTTTTTTGAAATGTAAGTTAAATAAATTCCTTGCAGCACTGATTGGCCAAGCAATGTCAAGTGATCATCTAAAGCCAGTAATGGTCAAGCGGAGCATGTTATTACTCCACCGAACCCTGAGGATTCGGTTGAACCCCGGTTAAGTACCACTGCTCTACAGTAATGTAAATTGGTAATGGTGTTGAGACAAAAGAAACTGGAGGCAGTACAGTGAACCCTCGCTACTTCGCGTTCCACTTATTGCTGCCTGCAGAGCTTTGCGGATTTTTTTCAGGAAAAAAAAAATTAAAGATATTAAATTAAAATTATAAATTACATCGTTCTACAGACTGTGGAAACAAAATATTCAATTAGAATTAGTAATTTCATCATTTTATGAATTCTAAAACACAAAAAAATGCACGTATGCGCAAAGCATCATGGGGGATCACGGCCGCGTCACTTCCGCATCACGGCGTTTCACTTCGGCATCACGGACATAAATGCAAGCTGATTGGCCAGCTGAATGCTTACTGAATATACTCGACTCCCCATTGGCCCATTCACGACGGATGCCCATTCTCAGTCCACGCCTATCTCGTGCTATACAGTACGCTTGTCGCCAAGTTAAGCGTAAGTTTTGTGAAGCCCTTCGTGATGCCTCCCAAACACTCTCCATGCACTGGTTATTTGAATCCGTGATTGTAGGGCGAAGCAAATCAGCCTGGACGGAAACTTAATCCGAAGTAAGGCTAAATCTTTGTTTGATGCCATGGTGCATGCGAGTGGTGAGATGACCAAGTCGGCGAGTGAGGAGGAAGAGGAGCCTGCTGCCGACGACGACGCTGACGAAGGTGGCCTTACTTTACATAGTTTGCAGGACCTCTTTAATACAGCCAAAGACCTCCAAAGAAAGGCCAAAGAAATGGACGATAACATGGTGAGGGCAGGCGAGTTCAGCAATTGCATCGATGAGGTCATGGCTGTTTACAAGCGCATCCTCACCGACCAAAAAAAACAACGTTCCCAACTCCCCATAACAATGTTTTTTATGCGCCAAAGAACTGCGGAAGATCCATCCAGACTACTAGTACGTATGATGTTTTTGAATTGCTGCTATGATGTTTTTGAATTGCTACTATGATGTTTTGGAATTTCTGAGTTTTCTGAATAAAAGTTTACATTTATTACATTTGCTGTGATTTTTTGTATGCACTAACATAACACCTGCATTCTAATGTGGAATAAAACACCTGAATGAACAGCATATTAGCCTGGTGGTGGTTTTGGTCAAGTGTTATACGTTTCTATAAGCGTTTTTTTTTTTTTTTATTGCGCCTGGCTACTTCGCGGTTTCACCCTTCTGCGGGGGTGTCCCGGTCCCCATTAACCGCGATAAGCGAGGGAACACTGTAATCCCAGAATCAAACCACTTTTAGGGGCTGACAATGTTTTCTTCTATTCAACTTCAATACTGCACATCCTTGAAAGGGTTACAGAAGGTTGCGAGAGCCTAACCAAGCTGTCTTCGGTCTTGGGGCAAATGGCAGACTACACCAAACTCCCTTTGGTCTGCGGGCAAAATACAGCTTAATTTGAGATCAAGCGGGCCGGACCTGTAAACTCATTGCAAAATTACATAGAGCTAACATTAAGCCCACTTTTTTACTTTGTATTAGTCACTAATACTAATAATTAGTGCAAAGAATGAGTAAATTATCAAAATGTTTATTAAAAGTATTTTCCTTTTACATCATGAACAATATATATTATGAGCAAGAGAATAACATAAGAACATAAATAAATGTCAATTCATGTTGTCTGGGCGTACTAAAACACTGCGCGCCCTAGCGGATGATACAAGAACTACAAATTTCAAAGAAAATTAATATTTTTTTATACAATGCAGCTTTCTTCCCCGGACCGTATCAAACCACCAGACGGCCCGGATCCGACCCGCGGGCCGTATTTTTGACACCACGCCCCTAGACTGAACACCAGTCAGTCGTAGGGCACACAGGGAGACAAACGACAATCAGCACTCCCAATCATATCGCCACCAGAGGGAAGTGAGTAGGCAAGTAAACCTCTGCCTAGTGGCGGCTTGCGCTGACAATCAATTAAATGGCAAAATCTTGCTTAACCATTGAGAAACATGTTAGAAGTACTCGTCTTTTTTCTGAAGACGAAATACAGTAAATTTATTAACTATTTCAAGTTTGTATTTATTTATTTTTATTATTGTTCTAGTTGAGGTACTGTTGACTCCAACATGAATGGTAAACATTTACATTTGCAATGTAAATAATGCGTCTTTAAAAGCATATCCTAAATCATATTTGACTGGACTCAAAAATTGTTGAGGCACCTGCGGGGATTCCGGGCCGACTCAGATAAGAAATAAAGTGTTGGTCGTGGTGGAATCGTCTCAACAAGTGCCAAAAACAGGTGGTCGTGCTCTAAAGCAAGGACACCTAATAGCCCGACTGTTGACTCACCGATGCCGTTTATGAACATGATGGCTTCTTCAGAGGCTCTTATCTCTGAACCATACTTGCCTCCCTGGGTCCCAGCCAAAGATAGAGCGGGGCTGTCGTCCTTTTCAATAGTCTCCATTTAAGTTCTGTGTTGCAAATAGACTTTCCTCTGCGGAAAAGATGGACCCCTCCAAGTCAACGGTGTGATAAGACGGAGGCCCTTTACGACACACAAAAAGTTGTGGTCGGCAATATATGCAGGCCTTTTGCTCTTCCCTTTGGTAAATTCTCTTTCATGGTAAAGAAAGCGGGACGGTGACGATTTGTCAAGACAACCATGGCTCGAGTGCCGTAAAGCTGCGTGTAAGTGCGCAGGCTATTTTGAAAACCGCTCACAGGAAACGAACATCTGCTGCCTACTAAACTACAATACTAAAACATTCTGAGAAATACATATATTAATTGTTTCACAATTTGTCTATTGAAGTAGAAAGTTTGTTGTTGCTGTTAGCTAATTTTAATATTAGCCTGTTTCTACTTCCACAAGTTCTTTTAATTCATAAATGGAAAAAGTCAGCAGAGTCTCGTTCAAAAGGCGTGGCTTTATATAACAGATCGATCTGGACCTAACACCTCATACAAAAGCAAGAGGTAGAAAAGGTAACTCAATACATTTTACAAAGCACATATATAGCAATGATCTCCGCCCCTCTGAGGATGTGTGTGTGTGTGTGTGTGTGTGTGTGTGTGTGTGTGTGTGTGTGTGTGTGTGTGTGTGTGTGTGTGTGTGTGTGTGTGTGTGTGTGTGTGTGTGTGTGTGTGTGTGTGTGTGTGAAAAGACCCCCTATGACCCCACACATGGGTGTCCCCCAGCTCATGTCTGTCGGCAGTAACTTCTCTTTCTCTGAGCCGAGAGGGCCATAACTTCTGGTAACACAAACAAAACTGGAAAAAGGAGTGAGAAACTAGGGTTCACATTGGTCATTCTAAGATAACGGAACTGAAAGTAACTTCAGCGTCTACGCCATAAAGTATAGATAGCTCATTATTTACGCGATAAATCATACAGGGTTCATCAAGCGGCTGTGTTCCACATAGTGAAGTCGTAAAAACACTATTAAACATATATAGTGGTTCAGCCTTAGTTTCATTTGCTTAGTTATTAATGTATTAGTAAGTTGCATCATTGTCGTTAGTTAACATTTTAATATATAATTCCAACAATCCCTCTCTTGATCCCAGAAAGTTCTGGGATCACATAAACAAGCGGAGAGGGGAAAATCAACAAAGTTACTCCAGGGCGTCTAAGATGTCAGAAGAAACAAGAGGGGGACACGACCCTACATATAAACCAGAGTTAACTAGAAGTGACATCAAATAGGCCGGAGGTGGCCCTAGATCACGTTTTTCAAGGGCCGTCGAGATTAGACGTTCGGACAGACGACGTAAACAGGGAATACAACAACAACCACACGTGACCAGAATGGCGGTGAATACAGCAAGGGAGAGTAAGACGGATGAGACAATGCCTTTAAATTTACCGAACCATGCGCCCATTGTGTCATCCCACCATGAAGTGTCGACTCCCGAATGAGATTTTAATTCGACAGAGAAAGAACGCAGCTTAAGTTGACTTCCGTTGCAGCCCCAACGGGAGCTGATGGCTCCATGGCAGTGTTCAGTCTGAAAGGCAAATCAGAGTTGCGTCTGGGCCTCCGTTTGGAGGATGAGCCAACATGAGGGAGACTGGAGGCCCTCACACGGGCCTTGTGGGGATCAGGAGAAATGGGGGACGGTGTTGTGGGATCTACGGGAAATGGCGACGCACTGGATACAGGGTTGGCGCTATCGGTGTCGTTGGCTCTTGGAGTGCTCCCCATAGGTATGATTGGGGGGTCGCCTCCGGAAGCCGCATCACCCACACCAAGGACGATGAAGGGGATTATGAATATTATGGTACAGACGACGATGACCAGGACCACGGTCGGGTTGAGACTCCGTCTGGATGCTGTAGCCCAAGGGGGGTGCTTGTTGTCGGGATCAACTGGAACCCTCCGACGGAACATCCTGAAGCGATGACTGTTGGGCCGGGGGAGGCCGGCCGACGGGAGCAGGTGAGCACTGCGACTTGTGGAACCAGGTGTCTCCTTTGCCTTCCAGCCGGTAGGCGTGCGTAGTCCTTTCCACCACTCGATATGGACCAGACCAACGAGGCTCGCTCCACTTCCGCCGGTACACCTTCAGGAACACCTGAGTGCTGTAGCTTTCTACTTTTCCCTGGGACTGTAGCACGGTATCGTCTCGTTTTTCGACTCGAATCTCTGGGGGCGGGCCGTTCAGCCACACTCAGGCTGCCACTGATAGTACAGTCACAGTGATGAGGGTGGCAGCGACTTTCATTTTGGCTTCTGTGTGGGGGTGTTAAAACTATGAGAGGTCAAGGTTAGGTGAAAGGTGCTCGTGGCAGGTGAGTAGACGTCAGATGATTTTTTCACGGACAAGGGTTTTGGAACCGCCCGATTTCCAGTCTACTCAGAGTCACCGTTGTCTCGAACTACTTTGACTTGGGATTGGTGTATCCATGTTGACCTCTCTTTACTGCGGTGGGGGTGGTGAGTTGAACCACGAAGGGGCCTTCCCAACGTGGCGAGGACCAGGATTTCCTTTTTATGACTCAAATCAGGATCTGGTCACCATACTTCACCACCTCCTGCAGGATAGACAAAAAGATCACGGCAGCTTACATGTTCTTTGACAAGTTTATCGGTTTCTTGGTTTTATTGTACCATTTGTGCGCTCTTTAAGTCCCACGGTCTTTTGGACGTTGCACTTGTTGTTATTGTTGTTGTTAGGCCATCCAGGTGTTTAGGGGTTACCCTCAGTCGCACTCGTGAAGGTTCCAACTTTGTCTCCCAGCTGCACTTGTTTGGGCCTCTGGGACATGGAACACGTGCTCTGCCATGTCCATCTTCCCCCTTGTTGAGACATGGCTCCTTCTATGGCTCAATCTTGGGATAAATTATTTGGTAGGCACGGTAGGCCTTTATGTGAATAGGCCGTCTGTAGATTGTTCTGCTTCTTCATGTATCCATGCATCTTTTCTTTCTGTCTCCTCAAACGTTTCAACTGAGAGAACCTCCTTACAGTGCAAAGATGGATCTGCATCCTCCGCTATTTTCATGTCTGCTGTTTGGTCAGCAACAGTTGTACGGACGTTCTCATTTTGGGTTGCTCGTGCGTCTTCTCCGTGTTTCCTGTTGAGAAGCACAGTCTTCTTCTGCCAACTCAAAATTAGTGTGTTTCTGTAAAGTTTTTCTTTTATGCAGATAGCCAGATTAGTCTAATCATCCAGCTCCAATCGTGTTGTGAATAATGGCGTTTGGTATGGTCTACTAAATAGGCTTTCCATATTTAACACAATTTGAATGCCATTATCACTATAAATCAATGGTTGTCAGGTTCATTATTTATATATGTATATTACCTCTATGCATTAGTGCATATATTATCCTGCATTTTATGCATTTTAAGCTGGCCAGCAAACCCATTTTTATTTATCCATAAATATAGCTGTGTAATAATTTTAAAGCGCTTTGTCTTTCCAATTTTTTCCAATCCTTACAAGTTAGACGTATTTTTTGGATCGTCATCCAAACCCGCCTTACAACACGTGTTTCCCATATTTTACTTTTTTGTAGTGAGTTCGTGTGCCTCACACAGTTAACTTTATTATATTTATTATTAATATTATCACCCCTTCGACTGTATTTCCTAGGCTTATCTTAATTTTACTGCAGAAACCACACAAACACCATACAACATTTACAACATATTCGTGCCTACCCTTTAGACACAGGACACTTCCCAGCCCCACCATTGTACCTCCAGTACAATACATTCGTGCCTACCCCTGAGACACAGGACACTTTCCAGCAAAGTGCCCCACCGTACCTGCCATTGACTAGTATAAACACAGGGTTTTGTCGCCGTCACCCAGGACGCGAAACCAGCCCACAATGGACCTCACATACAATGTCCCTTTAACGCATTTGGAAACACCGTCACAACATGCAGACATTAATGTGGACTTACCCGAGATCCATCAGATGTCTCCCTCCAGCAGGAAAAGTCTTCAACCGCCGAGAATCCAGGCGCCCCCGTCGAAAACTCCGGCCCACCAAGGGTTTTGAAGACGCCGTGCGCACGGTCACTTACCAGATGTCGAACAGCAGCGCCTGGGTTCTCGCTCCGGTATATTGACCTCCATGGCTCAGAAGGACCAAAATGTCAGGTTCACATACCTGTCAACTGGTACGTTCTCGCCGTAATTGGTACAACTGAAAGCCCATTTTTATATTGGTACGCTGTACACATGAAAATGGTACGCTAAACGGTGATTTTGAGAAAAAAAAATAAATTAAGGCACTTTCTAGCCATTTTTCACCATCCGCCATTGTTTCTTCCCGGAAACGCATGTCTGCCAAGTGATATATGTACCGGCGCCTCTGATTGGCTAAAAAAAAAAGATCATGATAAACATTTCGTTTTGTAACACTTTCACCATGTGATTTCCGTTTCCTGTTCCCTTGTTTATGTTTACTTTCATTTGATCAGCTGTTTCTGGTCTGTTTACAAGTCAAGAATGTTCGTGATTTTTTACAAAAAAGTAAAGTGGTAAGATTTTCCATGTATTTATACATATATGTAAGGGCGAAAACAAAATTTGGTAAGATCACAAATGGTTCGAGGTTGACAGGTATGGGTTCATTAATAATTACCTTCGTCCGTAATTATCAATAACTGCAGGAAGACATCTTATTCAATTATTGACATTTAATTAAATAGAAATGGATACAACAGATAAAAGCCTCCGGAGGGGAGCGTTACAGCAAGTGTCACCTTACAACTTCCGAACGTCTCCTCGAATAGACGTTTTCGTACGCTTCTTATTGCCATGAATCAAAACAATTTACAGAGTTGTTGATCATTCCATCACGTATGAGTAAAAACAACATCTGGGACTACAATAACAATCAAAGTATTTTACCAATAACAAAAACAGGAGACTAGACTTAACAACATTTAGATTAGAGTAATTATACAACTTCCTTGACCTAAGAATCATATAATATAATCATAATCATATAATGATTACATACAGAAAAACCCGAAGTGTATGGTTTCATAACGATAACAACATTCTTGTTATTGGCCGAATAGCCCTGGCCTCGTCACCAAGGGCCCACCAAATCTCAAGGACCCAGATTGGGTGGATTGTTTGTATAACCATCCTGGAACAGGCCGTCCAGGTTAAAGATGACTTGGCAATACTCGTGACCTCGCAACACTTTTGAAAACAGAAAGAGAATGATTTAACAAAGTAATGAATTAATACAGAGAATAGAAAGAGAATGATTTAATAAAGAAATGAATTAATATAACTATTATAATAGTAAAACAGAATAAACCCAACAATGGTACTTTGGAATTTCATATGATGCACTGCTTTTGTTCTTTCATTTCAGTGCTCCAAAATTTCACATTGCAGATTTGTTCCTCCAATTAATTCAATGCATTATCTTCAAAACATTTGTTTGGACTAAACAATTTTCCACAATTTTTTCATTGCCATCCAAAAAGGCTTATTGGCGACTTCAGAAATCGATTTCAAATTTCCAATCCTTCGCTGCCATCCCTGAAAAGGGCTTATTGGCGATTTCAGAAATCCTTTGCAAAATCCTTTTCCACCTTGATATCTAACGGATTGAATATATCTTGGTGGTTGGCCAATCAAAAACACAAAAAGACAAACAACCATTCACACCCACAGACATCAGTGGTCTGTAATTTTTTATCACTAATCATTCTCAAAAGAAATAGGTTAATGTCATTTGGTTAACATGAATTGTTTGATGCTTATGCAATCCGTTATATTCTAATAGTCATTAATATGACTTGCGCTAAAGCATATCTCATCTGTTGATGGGCGAGCGAGACACATCATTCCGTGCACTGAATGATCTATGATGCTCACACAATCCCAGAGAAATCATGCCTATCCAAAATTAATTATTTTATCTAAACTTGCCAGGTAATTTACCTAATAATTTGGAAAAAGGCCATTTATGCATTGTCTTTATGTTTGATATCATTAATATTGTTGATTTCCTCTGCCTCTAAATCTTTATCTCTCTCTGTTCCTCCTTTCTTCATCGCTTGGTGCTGGCTCACACTCGCTCAAAAGGGTGCAAAGAGGAAAACAGAGGCAGCAGTGCCCCCCCCCCCCCCCTTTTCCTTTCTTCTCGACAGGGACGGGGTCGGAGTGTAGCTGCCCCTAGGAGTACGCTAGCTGAAACAAACCAAAACAGTAATTAGCTTTGCAATATGAAGGAGAACACTATGATGTTATTCA
This sequence comes from Stigmatopora nigra, assembly GCF_051989575.1. Lineage (NCBI taxonomy): Eukaryota > Metazoa > Chordata > Actinopteri > Syngnathiformes > Syngnathidae > Stigmatopora > Stigmatopora nigra. The sequence continues at coordinate 1,774,051 of NC_135516.1, forward strand.
ATCTACACAATGGAAAATCCGGCGATTTTCCACTACTTTCTCAACACAAAGAGAAAACACAAACAAAAACAAATGACACACTACTGCAACCGGCAACATATAACAAAATGGTATCCCACAGACAACAAATATGAGTAAATATGAACGTTTTTAAGACCAAGTGCTCCAGGTGTTTAAACACAGGCTTTCTATGTCTCTTCTTATACAGACAATGGTTCAACCCTTTAAACCTTCACCTTTTTATGGCCGGGTTCCTACGAAACAAACCCAATAAAAACCTATCTATCGTTTTTTAAGACCGAGTGTTCCAGGTTTGTAAACACAAGCTTTTAATGTTATCCTAGAGACAACAATGGTTCATCTCTCAAAACCTTAAAAACCTTTCTACGGCCGGGCAAAGAGCGAAAAACCCCATAAGAAAACCTAACTATCGTTTTTTAAGACCGAGTGTTCCAGGTTTGTAAACACAAGCTTTTAATGTTATCCTAGAGACAACAATGGTTCAGCTCTCAAAACCTTAAAAACCTTTTCTACGGCCGGGCAAAGAGCGAAAAACCCCATAAGAAAACCTAACTATCGTTTTTTAAGACCGAGTGTTCCAGGTTTGTAAACACAAGCTTTTAATGTTATCCTAGAGACAACAATGGTTCAGCTCTCAAAACCTTAAAAACCTTTCTACGGCCGGGCAAAGAGCGAAAAACCCCATAAGAAAAGAAAGCCACACTTTTAGAATTACCGTTTCAGACAACACAAGGCAGGACAGTGAGTTTTTTTGCAGTACTCTAATTAAGAAGTACTATAAGCCAATTTGACACTTTTGACTGATTTTCAGTAACAGGGAGTGTCTTACCTTTTTGTTGTGGTCGACCTTTTCACTGTCCCGGCCTGGATCGCCGTTCACGTATCTGCAACTCCTCCAATGAATCCTGTGTCCGTGACGCCAAATGAAGTATAAAGTTTGTTGTTGCTGTTAGCTTTTAATTCCAACACTATGTACCACCAAAAATAAAATGTATCTTTTCTAGTAAGATCCTAACAACGAACATTAAAATACACACGCTTGATCAAAGTATTAAAAGGCTGTTTTATTCTTTTTTTGGTGCCTTTCCCAGCTAACTTTGGGCCAGAGGCAGGGGACACCTCACTCTCACACTCATATCTAGGGTATCGAATCAGCATACCATGCATGCATGTTTTTGCAATGTGAGAGGAAACCAGAGTAACTGGAGAAAACCCAAGCAGGCCCGGGGAGAACCTGCAAATTCCACACAGGTGGATCGACCTGGATTTGAACCCAGGACCCCAAAGCTGTCAGGCCGACATTCTAACCACTAAAGATGCCAGGCCGCCCGGCAGTTTCATTTAATTAAAAATAACAAAACCAACAACAATAGAAAAGACGGTCTCTCGAGTTTTGACTCCAGTATTTAAACTCTACCGCAGCCCAAAGTGGGCATTAATTTGAAATATTAGTGGGTGTGTTTCAGTACCTATTTAAACCACCAGAGTGTAGCAGTGAGTAAACTATGTGTTTCGAGACAAGTGTGTGTGTAAAAATACACTTTAGTGCTAAAGAGAAAGAATACTACTATATGATTACTGTGAATAATGTCAATAGTGTTATGGGCTGGTGAGAATTTACTTTGAATATATAAAAAATCCCCCTGTTTTGAGGCACAATGTCATGGGTCTCTTGAGTTTCCAGTTATTTCTACACCTCTGATTTTTCTCTAATAGATCGATTGGAACATATACTTCAAAAAACATTCATGGAATTCATGGGAAGCAAAAGCGCGGATGCTGGGCGGGCCTTGCGGCTAAGCTACGACAACAACCACTCCGAGCCCCGCTTCCTACTATCTTTTTGACAAACGCCCAATCCATTACCCACAATTTTTGGTGTGGATCTGCCTTCTACAGGCTGACTGAGGGAGGGTAAGTAAGAAGACAGTGAGAGGTAAGTGATCCATTTTATTCTTGTTGGCATCGGTGAGGAAACTTGCAGTCGCCGGATTGATGGTGATGCGATGTTTCCATCGTGGCAGAGTGCTAACAAGTCTGAATATGTCATTTAATGGGTCTTGCCTTGGATGGCGAACTTGTGGAGAAGCACTATCCAATTTCGTCATACGCAGGTGGGTATGATGACTATTAGGCTTTTTGTCAAGTGAATGATGACGACAATGCCTATGTCTGATGAAGTTTGGTTCTTTTATGACTTTATTATGTGTGAACAGAAAAAAGTGATCCAATCTGCCTGGTCAAAAATATACATAGGGCAGCGCTAATATTTTGTAATATGTCCGTTGGCCATGTTCACTTTCGTTAGGCGCTTTTGGTAGCCATCCACAAGCTTCTGGTTTAATCTTTGACCACTCCTCTTGACAGAATTGGTGCAGTTCAGTTAAATTTGATGGCTTTCTTACATGGACTTGTTTCTTCAGCATTGTCCACAAGTTCTCAATAAGGTTTAAGTCAGGAAATTGGAAGGCCATTCGAAAACCTTAATTGTAGCCTGATTTATCCATTCCATTACCACTTTTGATGTGCGTTTGTAGTCATTGTCCTGTTGGAACACCCAACTGCGCCCAAGACCCAATCTTCGGGATGATGACTTTAGCTTATCTTGAAGAATTTGAAGGTAATCATCCTTCTTCATTATCCCATTTGCTCTCTGTAAAGCACCAGTTCCATTGGCACCAAACAGCCCCACAGCATAATACTACCACCACCGTGTTTGACGGTAGGCATGGTGGACTTGGAGTTAAAGGCCTCATCTTTTCTCCTCCAAACATATTGCTGGGCATTATGGCCAAACAGCTCGATTTTTGTTTTGTCTGAACGCAGAACTTTCCTGCAGAAGGTCTTATCTTTGTCCATGTGATCAGCAGCAAACTTCAGTCGAACCTTAAGGTGCCGCTTTTGGAGCAAGGGCTTCGTTCTTTCACGGCAGCCTCTCAGTCCATGGAGATGCAAAACACGCTTGACTGTGGACACTGACACTTGTGTTCAGGCATCTTCTAATTCTATGCAGATCTGCTTTTTGGTTATTCTCATTTGAATCTTCACCCTCCCGACCAATTTTCTCTCAGCATCAGGTGATAGCTTGCATTTTCTTCCTGATCGGGGCAGTGACAAAACGGTGCCATGCACTTTATACTTACAAACAATTGTTTGTGCTATTGCTCTTGGCACCTGCGGCTGCTTCCAAGTGACATTCCTGACTTGTTCAAGTCAAAGATTCGCTTTTTCAGATCCATGGTGCATGCTGAGCTCCTTTGACTTTCCCACTGTAGCGTTTATGGGCGTTTGCATCCAATGAGCCTATTTAAAAGGCCTCAGAGAAGTCACAAGCTTTAGTCACTCATAATCACTCACAAGAAGTTAAAAGGCCATGCTATGAAGCTTATTTCCCTGACACAACTTTCTAAGTCACCAAAATTTACACGTTACAGTTTTTTCCGTGTAATATTGATTTGTTACATTACATGTTATAGGGACTGGACCCTGCCCATGACCTGTCATGCGGCTGTTTATGACCTCGAGCCAATAGGAAACATGATTTAAAAAAGAAATGAATTACCACACATATATATAATAGTAATACAGAATAAACCCAACATTCCACCGTTTTTATAATATGTATGTTATTAATCATTTCTTAGTAATCACAAATGGAAATGGCAGTGACTGTGATTTTATCCGCCTACTCCTTACTCACATGGCTGGTCTGAAAAAGAAAGAACATGATCATTTTCGTCCAATTCGTCCACGGAATTACCGTACTCCTGGACCTCACTGCTTTCCCGGTACGTTTCATAAGCAGAGATATAATTAGTGTAATTTAGAATATGTAGGGGCAATTGCAGTAGTTATAAGTCGGCTTAGCAAGGAGCGCAAACAGGGGATAAGACAACACCCATACAATGTCAAGGTAGTAGCATATAGGGCTACAGAACACAACAGATTGGGCCAAATCCTTACACTTTCCAAAGGTCTTATACCCCCAGTCTGTGAAGCGGATAATTCTACTCCAGACTGCTTTTGCATATTGCGGTTTTAGGGTCTGCAGGCCACTAATGACCCTGGTTAGGGACCCATCGGGTGACGTGTTGTTCGGTATGAAGGTGCAACATTGTTTTCCAAACATTTTGCACACACGCCCCCTTGCTCCGTAAGGAGCATCTCCACCGCCATGCGATCCTGGAACGCCATCAGACTGGTAGCTGCCCGTCACTCCTTTATGGCCACAAATCCCTGTTCAGTATAATTTCCAAGGTTTTGGACATTGTAATGCAGGTAATTTATCTCATCCACATTTTTGTCTTTGGACTCCCATCCTGCTGCGATCTGGTTAGCCAGCTTATACTCATCTGGAACGCCCCGGGGGATGCCAATCGCATCAATGTATGTTGGATCTCCTTCCCTCCATGCCGCCCGCCGATGTCGGGAGGGACCCTTCACCACGCCAGATTTCTGAGCAGCCAATTGTATCTCCTCCACTGTAGATGGAAAAACAGAAAACGGTAAGAGCAGTGAAACCAAAGCACCGAGTCCAGCCGCGTTTCAGCAGGAGTCATATAATTTATCTCCACCACACCACCACCATAGGTCAGAACGTGGTATCAGGGGTGTAGTTTGTTTTAGAACGCCGGCACACCACGTCGGGTCGACAGATGTCACTAGCCCTCACTCATTCCCAAATCGCGCATGAGTAGCTCCACGTGCCATGCCCCGGAAACCGCATCAGCTGGTGGGCAAAACCTCATTGCGCTTATCGGGCAGAAGGAGCCCACACCCTCTTTAGGTAAATCCTTCTAGGAGATTTGCACTCCAATCAAAGCATGAAGGCTCTGGCAGCAGGGAGCTGGATGATGTCCTTGGCAGATGAGTTCTAGTGTGGACCAATGGCCCGTCATCAAGTCGGCGGACAGAAATGGACGGCGACATAGGGCTGATTACAAGTCAACTGCTGACTGGAGAGGAACGGGCCCCGCCAGTCTTTAATACCCCCTGTAACACCAGATGAACAATGAACCAAAATAGAACCTCCATACTGGCTCGGTCGTCGCCCAGGATAAAAAGGGCCGCACTTTCCGTCATGCATTGGGGCGGGAGTGTCAAGTTGGCTACTGATGCGACCATAAACGATAAAAACAAAAGTGTAACAAACAGCAAGAAAAATACGGTCAACAGACCTAATCAGTATTGGTACATGGAATGTCCGGACTCTCGCCCAGGTAGGCAAGATTCATGAGGTCACCCACAGCCTTTTAAACTACCACTGGTACATGATTGGACTTTGCGAAGTCAGATGGAAAAATCAAGGTGTGCATCAAACCGAAGATCAACATGTACTCTACTGGCTTCTTAGTTAACAAGAGTTTGAAAGACTCAATTCTTGGTTGCCGACAAATCTCAAGCAGACTTATATCCATACCCTGGAAGCATTTCAAGCAAAAATTGGCGGCAAGTTCTCAGCAGTGTTGGAACTTAATGATAGCCCGGAAGGGTTAACCACCAATTTCTACTCTGTGATGGTCGAAAGCGCAACCAATATACTGGGATTTCATCGCAGGAAAAAGAAGCCATGGGTCACAGACGACATTCTAGATCTGTGCGACACACGTAAAGCATTGAAAAGGTCTATCAACACAACAAACGGTGCAACGGAATACAAAGCGGTCAACAGAATTATCAGACTCCACATGATTAAGGCGAAAGAAGATTGGATCAACCAACAGTGTTTGGAAGTCGAATCTAGCCTTAGAGGTAACAATAGCAAGAAGGCTTTCCAAATCGTGAAGGATCTGACCATACGGAAACAGACCAGAGTAAATTCGATCAAGGACAAAAATGGTCATTGCCTCAACGAAAGCCAAGATATTCTGAAGCTCTGGACTGAATACTGTTCGGACCTATATAACCATGAGGTTAATGGGGACCCAACCACTCTCACGTGTCAGGATCCACCAGTTGACGATGATTACCCAATTCTCAAGGACGAAATTAGATTTGCCATCAAATCACTGAAATCCGGAAAGGCAGCGGGTACCGACAACATACCAGCAGAGCTTCTGAAACATTGAGGTCAAGCAGTTGTTGACATCCTCACCATCATATGCAACCAGATATGGCAGACCGGTAAATGGCCGTCGACCTGGACACAGTCGCTGATCGCACCGATCCCGAAGAAAGGCAATCTGCAACTATGTCAGAACTACAGAACTATCAGTTTGATCAATCATGCTAGCAAAGTAATGCTCAAGGTCATCCTGAATAGACCACAACCCCAAGCCGAAGCAATTATTGCCGAAGAACAAGCTGGCTTCCGTAAAGGAAGATCTACTGCTGAACAAATCTTCAATATTCGAGTGCTGTGTGAAAAGTATGATCAACATCAGAGAGATATATACCATGTGTTTATCGACTTCAAGAAAGCGTTCGACAGGGTATGGCATGATGCACTGTAGGCGACAATGAAGAGATACAACATGGGCTCAAAGGTCACCACGATCATACAGGAACTGTACGCCAAAGCTACCAGCGCAGTACTTGTGCAAGGTTTAGTAGGCGACTGATTCCACACCCAGGTTGGCGTACGACAGGGATGTCTGTTATCCCCCACACTGTTCAACATACTTCTTGAGCAAATCATGACGGATGCACTTGACGACCATGTTGGTTCAGTCAGCATTCGTGGCCGAGTGGTCACCAACCTCAGATTTGCAGATGATATTGATTTGATCGCAGGTTCTGAACTCGAACTAGCTGACCGTGTGGCTCGCCTTGACAAAGCAGCAGCAAGATATGGCATGAAGATCAGCGCTGAGAAAACGAAAATCATGACGAACAGTGTTAGGCTTATGATGAGCAAGATTGCAGTAAACGGCTCCCAGCTAGAAACTGTGAAGCAGTTTAAATACCTTGGATCGACCATCAGTAACGAAGGCTCCAAAGCTGAAGTCTTGGCTCGTGCAGCTCAAACTTTAGTAGCACTGGCCAAACTGAAACCGATATAGAGAGACAAATCCATCAACCTCCGCAGCAAACTCAAGCTGCTGCGTGACGTCGTCCTGTCAATTTTCCTCTATGCAAGTGAAACGTGGACGTTGACTGCTGAGCTTCAAAGGAGAATACAAGCATTGGAAATGAAATGCTACAGAACGGTTCTCAGTATCACCTACAGAGACCGGGTACCAAACGATGAAATTCGGGGTCTAATTACTGCTAATGTAGACAAGTATGAAAACCTCCTGGCAATCGTAAAGAAGAAGAAGCTCAAGTGGTACGGCCACGTCGTCAGGGGTAATTTCCAAAGTCATTCTCCAAGGAAATGTCAGTGGCAAATGCTGACGAGGTGGCCAGAGGAAATTGTGGACGGACAATATCAAGGAGTGGACGGGATATGGCCTCAACGCAACGCAATTAGTCGCCCGCGACCGAGAGAAATGGAGAAATGGTTCAAGAATCTTCATCACGGTGCCCCTACGACCCTGGTGGGTTACGGGACCCTGACTGACACCACGTCTCATTTGTCACCCCCAGCTTCAGACCATGCCCTGTAAGGTTTAAGCAGGTAAAATGATTAAACAGTGGAAAAATTGACTTCCCATTTACTGTGTAACAGGATAGAGACTGTTTCAATATTTTTCTGTACAAGTAGGACGCGTTTTTCATTTGTAAAAACACTTTCCCCAAAGAATGGTGATTGAGGGAGTTGTTAGATCCGATCGTATTTTCCCTTGTCAGGTAGTTTTAGTTTGTTTTAATCCAATTGAAACCCTTTCGCATATGGAGACATCAAACCCAATATAAAAGAGTTCCCTATAGTTTTATGGTATTGCTTGTTGAGCAATAATCTTTCCAATCAATATTGGTGTTCCCCGTATCTTATTAAGTCAGAAAGTTTATCTTACCCGTCAATGTTTCAATTGAGACCACCCTTTTACCAAAGTAGCTCCACATAGTGCCCCTCTTCTTTACATTCCATTAACAGCACCCAATTATCCTCCGTTTGGGAAATCCCTGTTTCAGAAATACATTTCACAAGTTAATATGTCAGTCCCAGCTTTCCAATCTTTACCAATTTCTGCAACAAGGCTTTTCCCAATCTCCAATTTTGGGCTGTTAATGTACCACACATATTTCCCACCATAGATTGATCCCTTGTATGGCAACCGGGATGTTGCAATCTCGAATGCATGTCTGGAAATTTGATTTAGTAGGTAATGTTAATCAAATTTAAATGTGAATCTTGCTCGCTTTATCCTCCCGTAAGAAGGTGTATCCTCAATTGAAACGCCTCAGCCTTTCTCTCCAACTGGAGAAAACAACCCTACTGTGGAGAGGAATAGAATCACAATCATCATTAATCTCATTGCCCCAAAAGCAATAATTGTTTTCAACATGACTTTTTGTCTTTGTTTAGGGAGTTTTCCTCTTGAAACGTTTCAATTTAGACAACCTTCTTACTGTGGGAAAGGTGCATCCGTGTCCCCCTCTCAGCTACTTTGATAGCTGTTGGCGTGGTTAGCAACATGGACCCTCCCATTTTGCGTTGCTCCAATGTTTCTTCTTTATGCTGCGTATCAGCACCCAGTCTCCCTCCAGCAGGATAAGTCTTCAACCGTCGAGAATCCAGGGGCCCCCGTCAAAAAATCAGGCCCACCAAGGGTTTTGAAGACGCCGTGCGCACGGTCACTTACCAGATGTCAAACAGTAACGCCTGGGTTCCCGCTCCGGTATATTGACCTCAAAAGCTCCAAAGGACCAAGTGATAGGTTCATCAATAATTACCCTTCTTTGTAATTATCAATAACTGCAGGTAGACATCTTATTCAATTATTGACATTTAATTAAATAGATTGGATCACGGATAAGAACCTTAAGGGAAGATACATCTTCAAAAGTATCTTCTCGAACAGTAAATCGCGTACGACTTTAAGGCCAGAAATCAAAACAATTACAAGGTTGTTGATTAATTCAACATGCGTGAGCAAAAACAACATCTGTAACTATAATAATAATTAAGGTATTTTAACAATAACAGAACAGGAAACTAAAACCAACCCTCATTTGGATAAAAACAATCACGCCTTCATTTGACCTAACAATCACATAACAATTACACGAAGAAGCCCAAAGTGCACAAGGTATGCACGATACTGGGTGAGATGTAGCATAAACAATCCTTGGATAAGAAGTCCATGTGAGAGTTGACCAAGCGGCTGTTTATGACGAGCCGAACGGTAGGAAAAATGATTTAATGATTTAACAAAGAAATGAATTATTACACATATATGTATAATAGTAATACAGAATAAACCCAACAGGTTCTTGCTCATTTTCCAGGCCCACATTACCCTCCTGTAGAGTGTGAACTGATAGCACCAGACCTTGAATTTTCCAGGGAATTGGGTTTGGTCAATCCTTGCTAGGCCATCATTGAGTTGTTTCATGACGGTCCTGCCCACCCGTTTACCAGAAAGCTATGCAGTTTAATGCCTCCCCAGACGTTTAATGGGTTGCCCAGAGAGGAGGAGAATTCTTTCTCCCCCAAAGGTGGTGTTGTCATTTCTGACTCCTCTTCTGAGAAACAGACTACATTCTTTGGAGAGTTTCAATCCCGAACGAAATAGGTAATTAATGGGAACAAGGGAACGGCTTATATATGCACAAATTAGACTTGGCATGCACAAAACTGCAAGATGACAAATGTGTGCGGCACACTTTTACGGATCGAAATTTGTTTTGCAGCGACTGTCATGCCAGTAGCTGTGATTAATCCTTTGTTTGCCAATAATGGGCAAAATTGTGAGACTTTGAAAATAACACACACACACTCTAACTGTTTGTAAAATTTTCTCATATGTTTAATTTTACTCTTCAGTTAATGTTATCAGTTTGCCAGTTTGTGCACTGAAATGACGTGGTAACAATTCTGTTTCTGAAATATTAGTAGCGGTCAATATATCATATCCTTTGATGCCCCATACGCATAAAGAATTGTGCATTACCCAGAGGTTGATATTTCAAAATTTGGAAGTGCCAACATAGACAATACAATCACACTTGTTTTATGCCATGAAAGGCTTGTTCGATCTTGCGCGTTTAGTGCAAAATAGAGCTAATTTCCAAATGTCCTAAAATTAGTTTTAGAAATGGTAGTCAAATTCCCAAACTAATCTAAAACCCACGCACCACAAGAGTTATTCAAACTCTAAAGAGACGAGCGCAATCTGCATCTTAGAGGTTTTGGAGCTAGCAAAATTGTCAATTTCACATTTTCTAAGATTATCCTTGCCAATCGTTACATTTGTACTCAAACATCTAGTTGCAATAAAACCTTTAATTGCAATGACAAGTCCGTAGCTTTTAAACCTAAATTCTCTGAATTGCCTTCAAAGCACTACAAAGCAAGTTGATATTAATTGTTTAATGCTTTTCAATCCGTGAATATTCTAATAGTGATCATTATGACGCCTGACTAAACTACCTGCCCAGGGCACTGAAAACACTGCATGTCTCTTAGTACAATTAACCCTAACCCTTCCTTTGTAACTCAAATAATTATGACTGAATCAAGGGAATGGTTTAAATATCAAAAACGTATACTTGGCATGCACGAAACTGCAAGATGACAAAGACGAAACGCCAGATTGCGAGAAAATGCAACTGATCTGGTCATGTATTTCAAAACAGAAAAAAGATAAACCCGCGGGCCGTATGTTTGACACCCCTGGTCTAGACCTCGAACATTAAACAGTACACCCATAAAATATGAATTAATGTAAAATAGCCAGAAGGAAGTTTGATTATGGGATTATGTACAAATATATAATAACACAGGTGAATTTTCTAGCGACACCTTCGTCTATGTCTGAATTAATCCAACCCTCAAAAACTACTTTATGTCTATAAAACTTATATTGCAACTACAGCTGCGACACATAAAAAAAATCATCAATAACAACCTCATACAATTTAAATATTTAGGAATATAGCCATGTTTTACTCACCAAAAATCCTTTTTACCTGTACACATTATCAATCCTCCTTTCTTCCTTTTTTATCGCCATCGAAGCTAATGCTGAAAGTCAAGCCTATCATGTTGTATTTCTGGCAAACGTTTTTATTCGATTTAGTGCTGAAAATGAACGTTCCCAGTTGTACCAGGCTTGTTTGCTTTGGAGTTTCCCGACCTTTCTTAATGATGCCCTGCCTTTTTTTTCTTGAAAAGTCCGTCTTGAAAATGGCTTCGACAGTAAACGGTCAAAAAAATCAATTTCTTCTCCTCCTTCAGCCATTGTGGGTTGATCAAGCCGGTTTTAAATCAACACAACAATATATTTGCTTGTGCAGCTCACTCCAGACAGTTGGTAGCTCTGGCTAGTCCACTCTATTACTAGCCAATCATAGTTGGTGAAAGCGATCACGTATCTCTATGCCTGTGAGAAGGTCTTGTCTCACCAAATCAAATTGTGATTGGTTAAAGCCAGTCTAATCGATGCTTATTTAATGCAGCAGAGCCTGCAGAACTGATTGTGAATGCCTAGAGTCAGATTTCTGACCCTGGCAACAAATAATAGCTGAAATGTGATTGGTTAAATGCTTCAATGCTTCCTGCTAACTAGCTGAGGACTTTGCTAAGTTGCAAAACAAAAGGTAACAAGTTACAATAGTCATAAGTTATGACCGTTTATGCAACAAGTACATTGTTTGGGTTATAACGGGTTGTTAATATATTTATATGTATATATATATGGGTGCTATTGTATATTATGTTTTTTGTGTGAATTGATTATTTTTTTCAATAAAAGTTGGCTTGAAGATAACAACAACTGACCTGTCTGGTTATTTCCCCCTGTGTTTTAAAGGCAAATAAATTGCCTAATTCAGGGGTACTCCATTTGGAGGCACCGCTGGGATTGCTGCTCTGATGATCAGTGTTCACAACCTGCTCACTGAATTCTGAGCCAGCTAAACCTACACTACAAACCAGGAACAAGACAGTGAGGAGAGGTGTTGGTGTTAAGAGGAACTTGAAGTTGGCAGAGTACTCGTAAAGACGGTAAAGACGTGCCAGTTCAGAGTTCACTTTTGTACAGTAAACCGAATTTCTACACTGTTGAGGAAATGTAAATGGAACTGGAGCAGTTTTACTTAGAGGTGGAAGGAATGTTGGAGAACCTGACAGTTAATGACCTGTTAGGAATATGTTGTTTTCTAAAAATAATAATAAGTGTGAAACGCTATAAACGTGTTATTGGTGGTTCACATTATGAAGCACCTAGAAAGGGAAGAACTTGAAGACAAAGAGGATAAAGGTATGTCTGAGTTGTTAAATTGAAAGGGAAAATATATGAGATGTTGCATGAAGACAAAAGACATGATGCTTTGTCAAGGATGCCGCTGGATGTTGAGGCATCAATGAAAGAATGTTCTGAGGTACTGCCACCCGATGCTACCGTTGCCACAATCCAAGCAGTCAAGGCACAGGAAATATCCCCTTTGATCCTGCCTTCATTTCAAATCTGTGTTTCAGTGACAGCTGCTGTGTCAATCAACCCTGTGCCAAAAGAGGAGATAAGAAAAACACAACAATTGGACCTGTTCATTTGTCCTGTGTTGAATTATAAGCGGTCAGGTGGTAAGTCATCAGCTGAGGAGTTGAAGTCGCTCAGCCCAAAGACAAAATGCTTGCTCAGGCAGTGGGAGAAACTGATAATAGACAGTGACGGGATTCTGTACAGAACCACAACGACCCGCAATCAGTTAGTCCTGCCAGAACAATATCGAGGAACAGCAATGGAAGAGTTGCATAATAACATGGGGCACCAGGGCATCGACCGCACAGTATCCCTTATGCGTGATCGTTTTTTTCTGGCCGTATATGCAGTCTGATATTGAAAATTATTTGCCTAAAACCTGCCATTGGCTAAAACAAAAGAAACCATGCCAGGAACAGAGAGCGCCATTGACAAATATTGTGACAACACAGCCCTTTGAGCTGGTCTGCATTGACTTTCTTCATCTTGATAGATGTAAAGGCGGATATGAATATATCCTCGTCATAGTCGACCACTTTACACGTTTTGTCCAAGCATATGCCACCATCACCAAGTCAGGAAAAGCTGCTGCAAACCTTATCTTCAATGACTTTGCTCTGAAGTTTGGGTTCCCCTTATGTATCCACCATGATCAGGGAAGAGAATTTGAAAACCAGTTGTTCACCCAGTTGAAGAGACTCAGTGGTATGGCTGGAACAAGGACAACATCTTATCACCCGATGGGTAATGGTCAAGTGGAACGAATGAACAGAACATTACTACAGATGCTCAGAACACTGACTGAGACACAGAAATCGAATTGTAAGGAGTCTTTGAACAAACTTGTGCATGCTCACAACTGTACCCGTTGTGATGTGACAGGTTATTCACCATTTTACCTACTGTTCGGGAGACCGCTAAGGCTTCCAGTGGACATGCTCTTTGGACTGTGCAACAAGTCCAATGCAGATGGACAGCAGGACTATGTGGAGAAATGGAGACGAGGGATGGAGGAGGCGTACACCATTGCCACCGAGAGCGCACGGAAAGCTGCAGAAAAAAGGTAAAAAGCACTATGACACTAAAGTGAGGAGTTCTGTGCTACAACCACGAGAGCGCGTCCTGATAAAAAACCTGACACCAAGAGGAGGACCTGGAAAACTCTGTGACTTCTGGGAAGATACAGTTCACACAGTGGTGAGGCGAATGAGTTCTGACCTACCAATTTATGAAGTTAGGCCAGAAAGAGGTAAAAGGGCGTTCCAGAGTTCTGCACAGAAATCTACTGATGTTCTGTGACCATTTACCCGTTGAGAAAAACACCAGAAGAAGGGAAAATTGGCACAAGTATGCCGAGAAAGAAACCGCAGCCGGTATCTCATCAGGAGTCAGACAGCGATGATGGATATGACTTCCACTATGAGCTCCGCCAGGGGCTAAATGAGAGAGGTCCCGAGAGATGGAGTCTGTGCACAGGCCACTGCCAGCGGACCAGACACATGAAGTAAGCGGCCCTGCTTCCGGACCAGTACAAGTAGAAGATGACCATCAGCTGGAGGACCTGCCTGGTGAGGGAGCAAATCCTCCTCTTGAAGATTCTAGTGATGACCAGTTATCAGAGACCTCCCCGATTGGTTAAATGCTTTAATATGAAAACACACATCTGGAAGCAGTGTAACCAGCGGGAAAGCAATGAAAGGAAGCTCACAGACAATTTGGAATTATTTAATAAGTATTGATGGAGAAAATATAATATATGATTCAGATATTTCTTGGGCCAGCACAGAAGGCTTTGAATGCCCTGACGGCCTGCCCCTGGTGTATCGTAGGATTAAAACTTATTTTTAAATGTGCATATACTAATTTAAGTTCATTTTTAGTTACATTTTATGTTACGAGCGCGTTGCCATCCGTCAAGTCTCTCTCCTGTCCTTTCTCTCTCTCATCCATGCACTATGCAGTAAGTCGTTTCCATCTTATTAAGTCATGTCACATTTTACTATTGAAGATCATAAGGTAGGCATTTCTTTTTTTTTGAGTATGTGGTGAATTACAATAAAAAAATATGTTTTTCCAGGAAATTGTTCTGTTTTTGTTGGTTTTTGAAAGGGTAGGAATGGATTAATTTGTTTTTTTGGAGGGGGAAATTTATTTGAGATACAGGTAAATTGTACAAGCTTATTCCTGGAACGCATTAAGCTCGTCTCTCAAGATATTACTGTACAGTACTTAAAGTATAGGTGCGAAAACATTTAGTATAATAATACCTGGTGGTTTTTCGATTTACACAGCCATTTTTAGTCTACATTAACCACGGGAATCAAGGGATAGCTGTTATGTTTGAAACCTCAAGCACACAAGGCACCATCGATGCTCAAGAATGGAGATCATGAGGTAATGGTGTGACAGGGTAAAGTGAGTTAAGTTATAAATGATTGCATGTGTGAGGTAAAACTAGTTTTGGGATGGATGTTTGGCAGTCTTCGATTATTGATGCCTCCAGCCAAATAGCAAGGGTATGGATGGGTATTCGATTTTTTATGTCTGGGCTCATGTAGTTGATACACGGGGGCATCTTCAGGCATTTCAGTAAAAGTTGGCTTGAAGATAACAACAAATGAACTGTCTGATTATTTCCCCCTGTGTTTTAAAGGTATGTTGTTTTGTTGTAGAGACCGATTGAGTGTGGGGTTTGGAAGAGACAATGGTTAGCATGTGAGAAAGAACATAATGTTTAGTAATGTTTGTTTACTTTTTATGTGTGGGCGTGAATGTGGGAGCCTCGAGTAGAGTACATGTAATAGCATTAGCAACGTACCTTCGGCCTCCATTATAGCGTTAGCATGATAGCGTGCAGTGTATGAAGGCCCTAGCAAAGGAAGCGATGCTATTGAGATTTCACGAGCCTCGAGTAGAGTACATATGATAGCATTAGCAACGTACTCTCGGCCGCCATTAGCGTTAGCATTGTGATCTGTATGTGTGTAAGACGGTCGAAGCAATGAAGCTAAGCCATGCTATTGAGATTCCTTTGTTTGCCCTGCTAACTAGCTTAGGACTTTGCTAAATTGCAAAACAAAAGGTAACAAGTTACAATAGTCATAAGTTATGACCGTTTATTCAACAAGTACATTGTTTGGGTAATAATGGGTTGTTAATATATTTATATATGGGTGCTATTGTATATTATGTTTTTGTGTGAATTGATTATTTTTTTTCAGTAAAAGTTGGCTTGAAGATAACAACAACTGACCTGTCTGGTTATTTCCCCCTGTGTTTTAAAGGCAAATAAATTGCCTAATTCAGGGGTACAACAATGGCGTGCTGCCCTTTGGGTTGCCAGATTACAAAGACTCAAAAATAATCACACCGTACATGTAGAGCACTTAGTTCAATGGCTCAATGTTTCGGCAGGCCGGATTAAAAAGCCTAACGGGCCATAGTTTGCCCATGTCTGGTCTAAAATGATTCAACCTACATTTGTTTGGTCTAACTAAGGAGCAGCATTTACATGGTTGCAAAAAAGATGTTCGAAAGTGACTGTTGTAATGTTAATAAGCTATGTAAAGCAAAGCGTTCCTCATTGCGAGCAGATATATAATAATAAAAGACTTATAACCCTAACATCCGTGTTTTGTGAGAGCTGTAGCGTCTGCCAGCGGGCAGCAACTAAAACAGGTTGTGACCAGGGTTGTAAGGGTCCCTAAAAATGTTCCTGGCTCCGCTGAGGTAGCGGGGGCTGACAATGTGATCCACTGAGGGCAGAGAGCAGCAGCCTGTGATCTTCTGGGCGGTCTTGATCACTTTTTATGGCGCCGAGTTCACATCCCCCCAATTCAGCTGTTCCTCCAGGTCTGAGTCGATGTGTCGATAGAGACTCTTGTGATTGTGTTCTCAAAATGGTGTTCGGGCTCGCAAGGTTCAAATACGCACGATTGTGTTCAGAGGTAACAAGCTAGCGAATTAATATCAAGGCTAAGAAGGCTCCGCGTTAACAGGGCAAGCCGTTTTCTTCCCTATTACATTTTTTTTTAATTTATTCAATTTTTTTAGGCTTGTTAAAAAGTTTTTACTTTTCCCCAACCTAACAATTTATTGATTCTAACTTTGAGTTAACATGCCATGGGATATTCATGATTTGGTTTACATTGCCATGAAAAAAAATAGTATTTGCCTCATTCCTGATTTCTGTGTTTTTGCATATTTATCACACACAAAGGTTTCAGATCAAAGCAATTTTAGTATGACACAGAGACAACCCAATGAAATAGAAAATGTAGTTTCTAAATGACATTACTCGATGTTTCATTTTACTGCAATAGTGGTCCGTTTTGAACAAGAAATAAAACAAAAAAATCAAAGTGGAATTGTTTTAAAATTTCAAAATCAAAGCTACTCACGTCTGACCACCCAGAACACGTTTAAGTATGTAAGAGGGAAATGCCGTAGGTAAGATGGCGGCGCCCCGCCCTAGCTAAGATGGCCGCTCCCCGAGTGAGCAGTGAGGGGGCACAAGTGAGTTTATTTCTTAAATTTCATTCATAAACATTTAAATTTTGTTTAGCGTTTTATCCAAAAGTATGGAGGATCATCAAGGTGCTTAATGGCAAACAAAAGACAAGACTTTATATTCTTTTAGGACAGCAATGATCTTCTCCTTCGAAATTTGCCATGGATGGCAGCTTTGGCCAGTGTTTTTCTTATAGTCGTCATGAACCTTAACTGAGGCCATGTTAGGTTTGTTTACTTGTTAATATTACTTGTTTTAGGTTTGCAAGGCGATTTCGGTCAGCGTTTTTTCATTAAATCTGAAGTTTTTGCAACAGCATTCCCTTTTTCTTTGGGTCCCACTCCGCTCCAACGTCGAGGCAATCATAACAGGACTAACCACACTGTAATTGTATATTTGATTTCAATTGGCCTTTGCATGCTTACTAAATACACATTACTTTATATTATCAAAGGGTAGCAAGGTAGCATTTTAATGATGTTTTAAAGACTCTGTTACGACTCCTCCTGATGATAAGATATACCAGGGAGTCGCAACTACCACAGCAGAATGATTCAGTCAATGATGAGCCAGACACACTTCAAGTAGCCTTCAGTGATAATTTATTAACAATAAAGTCCACCAAAACTTGGACTACGGGATAACATAGGGGAAGCAAAAGATACTAAAGTGCCCCCCTCAAATAAAAACGGTAAAAACCATCTTCCCAGACAGGTGTTCGAATGAACACCCACAAAAACACAGGTAAGAAGGCCGAAGGGTGCCACTGTCAGAACTCATGTAATCAAAGTCTAGACAGGGGAATAAATTACATGTATAAATGCAACAAATGTATACCCCGGGGTGTCTAAACTTATCTCAAGTCCCCATATGCAACCCAAAATAATTAACTTTGTCAACATAAATCCTCAATATAACAATGAATAGCATACTTACAATACCAGATAAAAACTTACTTAACACTAGACAATGTGCTACCTAAGGAAAGTGAGGACTCCACTGCCTCAGCATCTACAATCACAGGCAGTCAAGGGAATCAAAAGGAGTCTAGGAGGTGAACTGAAAATTAAAAGGGTTTAAATAAGGACAGGAAGTGAATCTTGATTGGAGGGATGATGGGGAAGTAGTAACAGCTGTGTCGGCCAGGTACCTGCAGAAGAAAAATACACCACACAAAACAATACACCCTACTATAGTGTGTACCCAGGCTGACAGCCGTAACAGACTCACATAGAAGAAAAGAAGGTGCTTTAAACCATGGAAAAAGTGATCAAATATTCATATCATTTTCTACTGAAACCATGAGAGAAAAACAAGACAACTTGGTGTCTAATCATTGATGTATTTAGTTCAGCTTCTAGAGGTCAGACTCTTAGTTCTTATTTCATTGTGGCATTTGTCTTTTTCCCTTACATGTGTAGGTTTTTCATATGTATCCCATATTTGGGAAATTTCATCGTCACAGTAGAAAGAGGGTGAAAATGCAGATACAGGAAAGATAAAGGCATTTTAGACATAAATAGAAAGAAAGAAACCAAGCCACGCCACGGGTGGGGCCAAGTCGCAAAGGGCGCAGAACAACAAAAAGCACAAAGTACAAAGCAAAGCAAAGTATATGGGATCATTAGAATCATTACATTAAACTTTGAGACAGAAAAGAAGCGAAAACACAAATTGAGCAAGATCGGATAGAGCTACCGCTACCGGCTGCCACTTGAGCGGCGCCATCTTGGTTGCAGTAGCAAAAACGGATAGACTTAAGAAAAAGACGTTGTAGAGTTTGATAAAACTGGAACCAGACACAGGAAGTCTTCCACAAGATTGGAAACTTCTGCAAACTGTGACTGAGGTTGAAAATATGCAGAGTCACTCTTCCAAGCTTATCCCCACAGTTCCTCAGTAGTCTGGAGCTGAAGAATCAACAGTAGCACCCATCGACTCCGTTTTCGGCCTGGTAAGCGCCGACAGCTCCTCCATCTAATCCCATAATGATTGGTCTGAAGCGGCACTTTTGTCCAGCTCTGAATTTCCAGCGGCGTTGAGGTGTTGCTCCTTCTGCCATGTATTGTTCACAGCTAGTCCCATGTGTATGACATCATAGGCATGGCTTCTTGTATAATTTCAGATTGCATGAGCTCTAATTAACCCACAATCTAATTAAGGATTTGTGCTAAAGAAAATGGATAACTCAGGATACCTGTTTTTTTTTTTTTTTTTGGTGAACATTTGGACCACCTTGGTCTTTCACGTTTCATGTTGTGCGCACGATATTGCATTTTGAGGGATTCTGATGTTGGTACTCAAGTAGTAAATACATGTTTCCACCCACCATAATATTTGATCATCTACTGTCACTATATAAGATGTTTAACAGATGCACAAGTTTAACAATATTTGTGCTGTTTTAAAGAAGAGGGCACAAATAAACTTAATAATAACTACCATAACACTTATGTTATGAATATTTGTGGTTTTTATCAGTGAGAGGAATGCACAAATAGTGGACATTTCTAGTGGCGCAGTAAATGTCAAATCATAACAATGATAATAATTCTACCTTTGCAACAAATAAAATAATATACGTACATTTGTATACTCAATCATTACTGTACCAAATGCAAACACCTTTTGAGGTACTGTAAAAGAAGACTGGACAACAATGTATTGTTATTCCCGTGAACTTCAAAACACACAGTCATCACTATCATTAGGGTGTGAATAAAATATCATCCGAAACCCCCTCTATGTATTGCTTAGTTGTACTTCGTTTGCATGCATACATGCAATGTAATAAAGGCCCACTTTAGCCAAATCTTTATTAGCTTTGAGGGAATATATACAAAAATAACAAATAAAATGCATTCACTTTTTGTGTTAGAAAGAAGAAAATGGAATTGAATAAAAGTACTGTTGCATTGTTGATTAAATGTAGCACTAAGGTAGCAAAATATTGCATACTACTATTCATATATGTATGTAATATTACAACTTTAATCGTCTAACATTACATTTAAGTCATGCTGCATCCATACACATGATGAGAATTATATAAAGGTATCGGATAAAAATTGTAACATTTCGTCTTTATTATTTTAAATTGTAATCATCATCACCCATAGCCAAGTTGCTGGTTGTGTTAAGTATATACAAGAAATATTTCTTCACTCTACCATGCCGCCTTTCTTGTACATCTCTTTGCCCATCCCCTTTACATAATGAAGACGAGAACACATAACATGCTACCCATCCCATTTTGAAATTAGAACTTGATGAGTAATAAGGGGCAAAGAGTTAGATCTTGTAATACTACGTAAAGTTGCGTAATATTATAGGTTTTATTTGTTTTTGTTTATGTAGCCCTAATACCCTTTTGTAAAGAGTAAGTGCTAAAAAATTATTACCGTATTTTCTCGCATATACACCGTATTTGTCACTCAAAAAAATTACTCGAGAGTGCAGCTTATATGCGAACAAATTAGACTTGAAATGCAAGAAACTGCAAGGTGACAAGGTCGAAAAGCCATAATGTAACACAATGTGGCTTATACGGCCATTTATTTCAAATTTGAGAAAAGATAAACACATAATGCCGAACAAAATTTCTTGAATGAAATTCAAGAAAAAAAAACATCTGTCAAAAGATGTGAAATATCTCACTTTTGCCTCCCATTGCCCGCTCAGGGCGCCGCTTTCTTACTTACCAGGTTGTATTGCTCACATGACTTCCTTTTTCAATTTGTCTATGTGGAGGCAACACGGTTTAGGAATGTGCAATCCAGGAGACGATCCTTTCGATCTATACAGTACCTCAGAAATACCACGTGCAATGACTTTTGTAAGACTTTCCCTTCACAGATAAGACATTTTTACACTATTAAAACGATGAATATGGGGGTGAAAATTGTGAATCAGGGAGTGTCTCTCATACGAGAGAAATTGTAAAATTCAACGATTTTAAGGCAATTTAAAGGGTATGGCTTATAAGCAGAGGCGGCTAATGCGAGAAAATATGGTAGGTTAAAATAAACCAAACTCTTGTGATTTAAAAATGGCTACATTTACTTGTTTTAAAACATTTCCATTCACTCTTGCAAGCATGCAGGGCTGTAAATCATTTGGAATAATCCTGTGCGATGTATGGAAATATTATCATACAAAAATTGTCATAGTGCAAAACTGCATTCCATTGAAACCTTGCTAACGCTTAACTTTTCGCTAGCAATCTTGTCAATATGGCTCTTTGTGCACCTTCCTCAAATAAGACAATGTTCCCATTTTTAACAACTATGAAGTCATGAGTTAGTTTCCCTTTGGAAACGTGTTTTGAATTTCTTACCATGTACAATGTAGTAATACTTTCAATACTCAAAAAGAAAAGAATCATAATGAATGCAGCATGCACAAAATGCTTTTTAAGGGGTATATCCTGATCACCACTTTTTCCGAGTCAGAAAGGGTTATAGCAGGCATGGATATCTTTTTTTAAAGTGGAATATGGGGGTGTTAAACATAAGTCTGAAAAGCCACGGCCCTAAAAAAAGTTGCGGCCAGCATCAAATTGTATGCAAGATCTGTTTTTTGATTCAGACTCTGTCAGGGCCAGGGCTAGACACGTGGGGGGGATGTGCCCGTCACCTCATCACAGCTTCAGCACCAGATGGGTCAGGGAACACCAGGGGTGGCTCATTAACATCCCAGACCTACTTAAGCCACTCAGAGCTTGACCATCTTGCTGGATCGCCATTATCAGTTCACAATTAAGTACTTTCTCATGCTACTTCCTTATTGTCTTGCCTGATCTCCGCTCTGGAAACTTCTTCACACCTCAGGGCTATTGACCTCCACGCCACGTTCACTGACTTGCTTATGACACTTCCCTTGTGCCTTCGTTCTGTCCTTTTACATTATAATAAGAGATTGCAGGAGCAAAGCTGTCTTTATGCCAGCTTTGGGGCTTTCGATCCACGACCATAACAGACTCACTCTCACAGCATTACCTCCGGTTCGAAAGAACAGGCTATTT